>NC_135167.1:7062453-7362453 GCF_041146795.1 Maylandia zebra
ATAGCTTTCAAGTCCCTAAATGCCCAGAATTGACCAAAATGGGGCTTTTGCATTTAAGAACTAATGGATAAAGTTGTGGAATGTTGAAGAATACTTTAATTTTAGCTGTGCAGCAAAGCTTTAAGTAACAGATAATGGTAATGGCTTGAATGCATTTGGGAATTTGATTTTCTCTGCAATCCGACTGTGATTTCTTTGTGAACAATGCAAAAAAGTCTGCAAATCTAGGTATTAGATATTGCTTATGAATGACATACTATGCTGTGTAGAAGCGAATGGATATCACAAGAGTGAAAGACAGACACATTTAACCCAGTTAATTTCTCTGTTTCATAATTATCATAATGGTCGCACCTTTGTCACGTAATGTCGTTATAGAGATTCTTATCAGATCCTATTTAAGCTAATTATCCTATTTATAACCACACAATTAGGTACATCCTTGAGACTCACTTTCACAACTGCAAACTGATCTCAACTTTCGATGGAGAATGTAGACATGAGCAGAATGTATGAAACCAGGATACAGAGATGGGTCACCACAAAAGGGAAACATTTCAGGGCTGTGACTTAAGGCACATATTTATTTAGTAGCCGTTAATATGAAATATTCATAGATACATTTTATTTGCATAGACTGGAATCAGAGACAGATCATTCAGGCTACTTTAAACTAATAATTGTGAGGCTTTTCAAGTCTAGCTCGAATTGGAGAGGATCATAAAGTTCCCTCGAAAGTTATCTCAACATGTTGGCAGGTGTCTGCAGTAAGCAGAGACTTCAGTCCTCCATCCACAAGCTTTACTCATATTTCAGTCCATTTCTAAATTTCGAACCTCTCCCCTCCACAATGACACCAAGCCTTTTTTTCTGAATTGCTTTAAGACGAGGATGAACTCTGAGCTCAGCTAGTCAAATCAATCTAGTCACGGTGGAGAAACGGAGCGGTTCATTACTGGGAGGGCTGAGGAGCTCTCCACTCAGCTCTCTAATATCGCTATGATCCTCTTCTCTTTTCTTACCTAATTGAATTCTCCAGGAGAGATGCCCCTCAGCTGCAGATTTATCATATCCTGAAATTGGAGGAGTCTAGCTCCATGAAGGACGTGTGCAGAACATTTAATCCACTCCTCATGCTGTAAGCCCAGCACCATCAACTCTATGCCAGGGCTAGAGTTATCCCACAGTGGACCAATGGCCTTCAGAGAGGTGTCTGTATTCATTGTTGCCTGAGGTGAACAGGAGCAGCAACAGGAGGTGCACACAGCTGATATCAAATATGCTGCCTATCATGTACAGTGTGACCAGCATTCTGAACAGATGGCATCATAATCTATAATCAAAGCCCCTTAAATGCAGCTCAGCACACAATATGTCTGCACTCACTTTCTCTCCACCTCTAAATTTTCCTTCCCTGTAATGTTGCGTCTTTCCTTTGCCTTCCTTTGCTTTCGTCTCCATATTGTAGTAATGAATGGGTTTGACATAGAAGATAAGATAACCGGGAGAATTGTTTTTCAAAGCCACTTCATCAGAAAGGTTGTCGAAAGTAGGACAGGGTGTCTTGTTAACATGAAGATGGAGTGCAGATAAGTAGGTGAATTATAAAGAGGAGACAGTTGTAGAGGGCAGAAATCTACAGGGTGGAATTTAAAATGTTTAGCTTTATGTTACAGTGGCAGGATCACATGTCTGTTTATTTTTCTTTATGACACTGAAATCTTGCCCTGCCCTGTCTTTTTTGATCCCAGTTCTTACTCCTGTATCTGTATCTTTTCCTTCCTTATCTTTTTAAAAGCTTATTAAGTCCTTCATTATGTACTAACCTGGTCTATAGTCTTTAATCTGTTCTGTATCCAGTATACTTTCCTATTCCATCTTTGAGTTGGAATCTTAATCTCCCTAGTCTTCCCTTTCACTTGGATTTCCAGTTTCTCCAGCTCATTTTACAACAACAAAACAATCGTGTCAAACTCAAGGCACCGGAGCTTTAGCACATGTGAGTCACATCCAAGCCTTTTTTCAAGATCGTTTTCAGCGCCAGAGATAATTAAACTTTTTCATCAATGCTAAAAATCTTAGTAGTCTTGCTTTTTCAAACAGAAAATTGATCGGGAATCAATAAGAGAATCAATAAAGAAACTGACCTATAAGTAGAATAGATAATTGGTAGTTACCAGGGTGTTATCAATATCAGTCCTTAATCATCGGGATTAGATTTCATTATCTTATTCTGTCTTTAAATTCTATCAAATTTCTTACTCTATATTATTATCTAGCCTGTAACATTTCTTATCTTAACAATATCATCTACTCTGTATCAAATCCTATGTTATAGTCTTATCTTTTATGGGATCATATACTTTTCTACGACATTCTATTTTCTGTTAAAATATCATGTCGTATCCCACACAGTATTTTGTCCTCCCCTTTCTGTGCCTGTTTCCTATATCATGATCTATATTTTACTTTGACCAGCATACTGATAATGAATAAAGTATGTTTTTCTTACCTTTTATCGGTCTTATTTTGTCTTGTATTCTTACATCTCTCCTATCAGCTTATGTCCTACATCTTATCTACATTACTATTTTCTCGTCCATTCTGTGTCCTATCCTACTGTGCTTTTCCATCTGTACTAGGTCCTGTCTGTTATCATTTTGCATATATTGTGTACTTACCTACCTTTTTTACTATCCATATTATTTCTCATTATGGCATAGCTTTTCATATTTTATCTTGTCTTTATAATCCAAACTCGTAAACATGTATGGCCTCTTCTTTCATTTTATCCTACTACCCTAGTGCAGCCTAGTGTAGCCTAGCCCTATCTGACCTGCTGTCCTGTCCTTTGTTTTATTCCTATTTGCATGTATTCCATTATCCTATATCCTATTGTTTTGCATCCTATTCCATTAAATCCTGCCCTGCTCTTTTGTATTTTTTCTAAATTATAATCTGTCCTATTTTGATATATTCTGTACTATATCCTTTATTTCTAATTACATATATTCTGTCCTGTTTTATCCCGCCTTTACCTGCTTTTCTTGTGTGCAATTATTCCATAGGAACTTATGTATTATATTATATATTAGTCTCCCACAGTCAGACTATTTAAGATTTTATCTAAGTCTGCAGATGGCAATTTTAAATAAAACCTAATAAATCTCCTTCCTATAATTATGCCTGTGCATCCAGATGGGATGTTCTTTAAGCAAACTGCATGTCTCTCTGCTAAAGGTCTGCCACATTTGCATGCAGTATGGGCTTTCTGGATAAAATCCAGCACTATACAATCACTTATTTGATTAAACATTATCGTAATCAGCAGGACATTGAGGTGCTGAGAAACGCTAAACTATATCTGCTGACAACAGCAAGTCTTATGTATCATGCAAAGGTTGTGCTGTGGTCATGAACGGAAAGATTGGCCTCCACGATCTAGTTTTATATACACAGTAGGCTTGAACTGTGTAAAACATACCTGTGATTAGAGCCAGTGTGATTGATTTTGTAGGTTTAAAGAGATTTCCTGTCTCTATTTAAATTTTAAATGCTCTCTTCTCTTTTAATGTTTTGTTGATTTATTTATGCGCAGCATTCTTTCAAGCTTCCCTTTCCTGTCTAACACATGCAATCCTTAAAAAGAAAAAAAAAAAGCGCTTTGGATTTTTCTCATCTATTATTCTCCTTGTTCACACCGGTAACAGACGGTCTCTGTAATCGATCACATTATTTTATTTTGACTCAAGTGTTTCAGAAACTCTGCTGTGGAATTTCCTCAATCAGTTCTGAAATTAGATTTCTACTGAAGGAAAAACTGAATAACAGCAGGAATTTTTTTTTGTATTCTTCTACCTGGAAAAGCTGTTAACTTAAAGATCAATGTTTTTGTATTAAGAATGGCTTTTAGAAAATGGGCCTTGATTGTGACGAGCATGAATCAAATTACCACCCAACACTGCAGTTCCCTTCAGGGTTAGAGAGAATGATACCATTTTTTAGCTGTTATTATCTTTTTCTCCATTTACCTTTAATGTTGTGATTCACTGTGACTTTTAGGACCACTGAAATGAAGGCCCAAGCTGAAACATGTTGATATAGCCAAAATGTTGTAGACATTTCCAAGTACCACACGCGCTGCTAGCGCTTTGACCTTTTAAGACTTTTTCCTCTCCTCAAAGCACCTTAGAGGTAGCTTTAAAGTTATGTCAAAAAACACTCCTTTTCCTTAACAATGTTTTGATTAATTCTCACCATTCTCACCACTTTTATTGTTGGAAATAAAATCTGCAATACTGGGTGGCTAAACTGCAAAAAGGCAGAGTTTAACTGTTATGAGTGAGATTTGATATGAGCTTTTGGAAACACCAAACAGAACTTAATGGGGGGTAAATGGAAAATTTTTTAGCTGGGTGCCTCAAATAGGATACTGCAACACATTTTTTCTGTAGTTTTTGGAATATGTTGCTGGACAGTAATTTCTCTCTTTTTTTCATTCAGATGAATATGATTCAGTTTATGCATCAAAAAAACTACTTAATTACATTTGAGAAATGAAACTACCCAGTCTGGCTGTAAAATAGCTGAGATACATCTAGATAAAGATCATAGTTTGGGTTAAATGGCTGTCAGTTTTTCACATTTTCACGTTTTGAGGAATCCCTCTGAGGAGTCTCATTCTCTACACTGGTTTCAAAGATCAAGTCTTTTCTTTGCACTACTTCTAAGAACTTTGCAACTTGTTCTCTAATGTGTGCCTTTTTATTTTTGTGTATATGACTCTTGATTGTATATATTTCTCCCTTATGCTATTTATTTATTATTCCTGCTTTCTAGTATTTATATTTTATTCCGGCACAATTTGGTGTGGCGCATCCACAATTTTCTTGTACATGTACAATGAACATAAAGTGCTATTCTATTCTATTCTATTCTATTTGTTGTTTCTAACAAAAAAATTAGAAATGAACAATTCATGTCTATGAAAATGAAGAAATTAAATTCGTTTTTGTTTGCCTTGACCGGACTGGAGTCCCGGTTTCTATAGTGCTCCTCTCTAAAAAGTGTTAAATTGTCAGTGTTTTGTTTGCACTTTGTTCTGCTGCTGCTAAGTGACCCAAGTCTGTGCTTATTGCTATGAAAACAAAGCAGTCTGACTTCTCTAAATGATTTTAGGATTATTTGAATGGTGCACTGAAAGGGCACTGCTGCACTTTGAAAATGGTCTGTGTTTTAGATTGAAGGAATTTAATGGTGCAATAACTGTGACTTGACAGTGTTAATGTACTCTGCTTATTAACCCGCACAGATGGAGGTATACAGTGTTGAATGTGACATTCGTTGATGTGCAGATCCATTGCCTTCTGAGCTACTGCTGAGTAACTCCAGTATGGAGCTGAATCCGGAGAGGATCATAGCCTGATGACACTTGGCAAAATGGCATGCTAATTATAGTCATTTTCATTTTGGGCAGAAATGCTTGAGCTTAGTCATGTGCGAAGCGTTGATACCTCTCAGAGCACGGACCAATGCTCCCACGACGTTTAGCCCTGCCAAATCTCTGCTGCAGATTGGCTGAGCCTGTAGCGAGCAGTGACACTCAGAGGCTTAGGTAGCTTCCACCCAGGGCCGGATGGGCAAACTGGTGACACGGAACAGTCTGGGGGCAGCCTTGGGACAGCATCCTGGCTGGGAATATTAGCAATGTTAAAATACTCTGAGCTGATGGCCCTGGCATGGCATCAGAACAGCACAGCCCTCACCCAGAGAAAAAGCAACAGAATGGTAAACAGTTATTTTCACTCAACATAGAGGTGTACTTTTAGAAACTAAGTGGAAATAATTCAGTCTCCAGAGCAAATTAATAATGACCATGGTTTCACAAATCATTGTTTTTACATAAGAGTCAAGGTACTATACTTTGGATGAATGAATCTCTCAATAAGTTCCTAATGTATAATAGGCTGCAACAAAAGCCCAAGGCTGGAGTTGTACTTACAACTAGAACAGTCAAACATTGTAACTGTGATTTCGGGTATATCCATATGGCTTAGCATATTGAATTAACGATCAGAGAGATTAATAGTCTAAAAATATTATTTCTTTAATTCTCTGTCTGATTCAAGAAATATTTATTTGTGTAACACTTTGCATAGTCAGTGGTTACAAAGGGCCTTACAAAAATGAGTATCAGACAAAAATAGATTAAGAGTAAGAGAGAAAATATGTCTTAGGACTTATATGGTGATCCCAAGACTGCAAAACGATTAACTCTAAATGATAGAAGTTTTAATTTGAAGACTGTGCACATATACATAGATGCACACAAACTCAAACACACACACAGTATGCAGTGGGAGAGGTAAAGGAGGCTGTCTAGGCCCGATTACTATGATCGATATGCAGCATCAAACCATTGTTAGTGTCCTTTTTAAAAAGCACTGAAGTTTTGTAGCCTAAATAATCGGCAGGTCCATGGAGACGAGCACTTAGTAGAGGCAACTGTTTGGCTGATCGGACCATAGTTCAGGCCGATCCTTTCCCCTGAGGAGCACTCCCCGGGAAACCACTGATAACAATCAATGGGAATTTCATCCTTGGGTTGTTTTTTTTTCAGTGTTTCGTTTTACTTTTTATTGAACCAAAGTCCCTTTGTGAGACCCCTCTCAATCGCTCTCTCCCTCCAGTTGTCTTGTCCAATGGATTTTCAGATGCAGTTTCTGGGAAAATCGGGCTTTATCTTTAGTGCTGAATCCATCGTTTCTATGCAGGGGGAATCATTTTTAATATAACTGTAATTTGGTCAATTTTGCCTGTCACTTTTATATCGGTATCATATTCTCGAGCTCACACTCTCTGCAGTTAATGTAATTGAGACAAATTGTCACAATTTGCGAGCGTTTTTATATTTTTTCCAGTAAAAACTGTGGTGGGGAAAAGTACCAGAGCCCTTGTTTTTATGACGTTTCAGTCTGTCATATGCACACTCAAACATTTTTGTTTCAATTTTAACATTTATTTTACAAATATTTTAACGTTAATAATTAATGTGATCGTTTAGTGGATAGCAATGTTGCTTCACAACAAGAATGTCTTGGGTTTGGGTCCACTGAGGTCTTTTTATAGTTTCCCCATGCCTCTCTGGGTTTCCCCCCACAGTCCAAAGACATACATAGGGTTAGGTTAAGTGGCAATTCTTAATTAACCATAGGTGTGAATGCAAGCATGGCTTGTCATCTGTCTGTCTGTGTTAGCCTTGTGATAGATTGGTGACCTGTCCAGTGCGTACCCCGCCTCTCATTCTATGACAGCTGGGATAAGCTCCAGAACCCCCACAACCCTCACTTGGATGAGCAGAAGAAAATGATGAATGGAATAACATTTATTAATGGATGGCTCCCTGTGCATGAATGCTCATTTCATTTCGTATGACTACCACAGAGATGAAATGTAACCGTTTTATTCTCCGCGGGAGTTTGCTTCATTCATCCTGGCCGCTGTTTACATCCCGCCAGACGCGGATGCGCAAGCAGCTCAGTGCGCACTCGCAGAGCAGATTCTCCACATGGAGCGGACATACCCGGACTCTCTCATCATTGCTCTTGGGGACTTTAACAAAGCCAATCTGAGCCATGAGCTTCCGAAATACAAGCAGTATATTAAATGCCCGACCAGAGAGGAGAGGACATTGGACCACTGCTACAGCACGATCAGCGGGGCCTATCGCGCGGTGCCCCGCGCTTCACTCGGACTTTCTGACCACGTGATGATCCACCTGATCCCCACGTACAGACAGAGGCTGAAGCTCTCCAAACCTGTCGTGAGGACCAAAAAACTGTGGAGCAACGAGGCTGTGGAGGAGCTTCGCACGTGTTTGGAGACCACAGACTGGGACACAATGAAGGCTGCTTCTAACAGCTTGGACGAGTTTACGGACACTGTCACCTCCTATATCCACTTCTGTGAGGACAGCATTGTGCCATCACGCACCAGGGTGAGTTATAACAATGACAAACCCTGGTTTACTCCTAAACTCAAAAAGCTGTGGCTGGAAAAGAGAAAGGCGTTCAGAAGCGGAGACAGGGACTGCTACAGAGAGGCCAAGTACAGGTTCACTAAAGAAGTGGACATTGCTAAACATCAGCACTCTGAGAAGATGCAGCAGCAGATCTCAGAGAATGACTCGGCCTCTGTGTGGAAAGGTTTTAGGAATATCACAAACTACAAGCCTAAAACCCCCCACTCCACTGATGACTTGCTCTTGGCCAACACCCTTAACGACTTCTACTGCCGTTTTGACGAGCCATCAGGCAGCCTTCACACCTCCAACGGCCCCAACAATAGAGACACTTTGGACACTCATTCCCCCACCTCTCCCCCCTCCATAGAGCCATCACCACCTTCAAACTGTTCACCTGCAACACCCGCCTCCTCACCCCACACAAAAGAGGATTTCACACCACCTCCTCCCACCACAACTCTTCATATTCATGAAGCAGATGTGAGGAAGCAGTTTAGGAGTCTGAATGCTCGGAAAGCTCCCGGCCCAGACGGTGTGTCTCCTGCCACCCTCTGACACTGTGCAAACAAGCTGGCCCCAGTGTTTTCTGGCATTTTTAACTCCTCACTGCAGGCATGTCATGTGCCTGCCTGCTTCAAGTCCTCTACCATAATCCCTATCCCCAAGAAACCTAGGATCACTGGACTAAATGACTACAGACCCGTGGCTCTGACATCTGTGGTCATGAAGTCATTTGAGCGCCTGGTTCTCTCCTATCTCAAGACCCTCACGGCCCCCCTTCTGGACCCCCTGCAGTTTGCATATAGAGCCAACAGGTCTGTAGACGATGCCATCAACATGGCCCTACACTTCATCCTGCAGCATCTGGACTCCCCAGGAACCTACGGCAGGATCCTGTTTGTGGACTTCAGCTCTGCCTTCAACACCATCCTTCCAGACCATCTCCGAGGCAAGCTTTCCCAGATGAATGTGCCTGATCCCATCTGCCGGTGGATCACTGACTTCCTGACGGACAGGAAGCAGCATGTGAGGCTGGGAAAGAATGTCTCGGACTCCCGGACCATCAGCACCGGCTCCCCTCAGGGCTGTGTTCTTTCTCCTCTGCTCTTCTCCCTGTACACCAACTGCTGCACCTCCACCCACCAGTCTGTCAAGCTAATCAAGTTCGCAGATGACACCACCGTTATTGGGCTCATCTCGGACGGGGACGAGTCTGCCTACAGGAGGGAGGTTGAACGTCTGGTGACCTGGTGCAGCCACAACAACCTGGTGCTGAATGCCCAGAAGACAGTGGAGATTATTGTGGACTTCAGGAAGCACACAGCCCCACTCCCCCCCATCATCCTGACTGACACCCCCATCACCTCTGTGGACTCATTCCGCTTCCTGGGTACCACCATCACCCAGGACCTGAAGTGGGAGCCCACCATCACCTCCGTCATCAAGAAAGCCCAGCAGAGGATGTACTTCCTGAGGCAGCTGAAGAAATTCAACCTGCCAACACGGACGATGATGCAGTTCTACACTGCAATCATCGAGTCCATCCTCACCTCCTCCATCACCGTGTGGTACGCTGGAGCCACTATCAGGGACAAACAGAGACTGCAGCGTGTTGTGCGCTCTGCTGAGAAGGTGATTGGCTGCAGACTCCCATCTCTGCAGGACCTGTACACCTCCAGGACACTGGGGCGTGCAGCTCGGATCTCAGCTGACCCTTCTCACCCTGGACACAGTCTGTTTGACCTGCTCCCCTCAGGCAGGAGGCTCCGGTCCATTCGCACCAGAACCTCTCGCCATAAGAACAGTTTCTTCCCCTCTGCTGTTGGACACATGAACAATAACCATATGACTGTCCCCGCCACTAACACATGACCCTACGCTGTGTCACTGCATCATTTCATGTTTGGCACTGATCACCACCTGCACTCATGTATATATCTTTCTACGTAGCACTCTTAATTCTTATTCTCATGTATATATCTCATGTATATCTCATGCACATATCTTTCTACATAGCACTTTTAATTCTTATTCTTACTTTTATTTTATTTTATTTTTTATTTTTTCATGTCTATTTAAGTGCTATTTATGACACTGTTTGCACTGAAGCACCGCAGCAATTTCCTAATGTTGTAAACCTCAACATCTGGCAATAAACCCCATTCTGATTCTGATTCTGAAATGAGTGGGGGAACATCAGGTTGTGCATTTCAAACCAATCTGTAATTATTCCCTAGCGCTAACCACCTAGCTTTTTTTATTTAACAGGTAGATTGGTGCATATACCAAACTAAGCAACATGCAAAAGTCAAACTCCACATGAATGTTCAGTTTACACGAACGGTGTCATGGTTAAAAGCTCAATAAATAACACCTTTGAGATCCTCCCTGCCTTATTATGCAGACATTTGTTGCTGCTTTTAGCTCATGTATCACAAGGCTCTGGTAACAACTGATTTTGGTTACTCACAAGTGTCAGTATAAAAGTCTGACAGTGTGTTTCAGGTGGAATGATTGATGGGTATGTCAAAGATAACAGCTGCATATGTTGAGTACTCGGGTGTTACAAAACTTCCAAGGGTTTAAAAAAGATTTTCTACTGAAAATTTTCAGCAATTTAATCTTTGCTCTTATAAAATTCCCATAGATTTTCAGCTCAAGAACTGTACATTCACTAGACTTTTATATTATTTGTTCTCATAATAAAAGGACAGAATTCCTTTAACTGAACTGGTAGCGACCTTGATTTTCCGTGCTGCCTGTCGGGGTGTTAAAAATGAGAATGTAATCATGGCTTAAAGTAGCCATGTTTATTTAAAGCTTGTGAAGTTGTGAAATCCTCAAGTATTTACTCCATTTTTCATTTCACCATAGTATCACAGGTGACTGAAAGTTTTTTGTGCTTTTATTCTATGTAGACTATGTAGACTCTTTCTCTCTGGTGATGCTAATACTGTATTGCTGAAGTTGTTTCCCTGCCCGGTGTGAGTCCAAACTGCAGTCTGGTTAATCCTGATCCCAGAAAGAACAAATAGTGCTGGATGACAGATACCTGCTGGTGTGCCTTTTAAGATATTGCTTTTGGTGGATAGTTTTTCATTCACTGTAAACTGACAACAAACATTATTTATGTGCTTTTGATTCTGACTAAAGATAACAATGTCCACATTAGATCATCAGTAAGAAATTTTATTAAATATTAATGTTTTGGGCCATATAATAACCAATCAAGCTTTTATTTTAGAACCCAAGCTTCCCTATTTACATCCAAATATGTTCACTCTGGCGCCAGAAAACCACACGGCTACAACCCTAAAACCAGACTCGAGGCTTCAGAACCTATAGGTGACATCATTTAGGGGTCAGTCTGGAGTGTAATAAATTGTATTGGCATAAAAAGCACGCTGAAAGGGTTTTGATAATTAAATTTCTTTAGTTCTTATAAAAATCATCATTTTATAAGAGCCCTTTGGTGTATTTTAGTATTTTTCAATCAGCAAACACCCCCAGAGCTTTTTCACTGATCTTCACTGACCCTAGAACTGACTCTGACTCTGTGAACATGAAACAACAATGCTCTCTGGAGAAACAAAGGTGGAAAAAGTACACGGTATGCTCCAGTTGGCTTTGCCGATTAATATTGTTGTTGGAGGCCATTTTATAATTCAGACTCCGACCAACAGATGGAAGGTGGATGCAATTTCATAGGCTCATACATTAGGAGGGAAGCCGGTGCATCTGTCTGCCTGTGCATGTGATTGCATTTGCATAGAGTTAACAGGCGTGGGTTTGTCTCAGCGAGCGAAACTGGAGAGATTGTAATACTTGATTCCCATTTACAAGCCTTGAATGCCAAATGTCCCTCATGATTGGTTTGGAGAATGACTTGTTCCTAGCGCCCCCCCCCCTCCACTTGCAGTAAATGTTGAGGGAAATAGCTTCTTTCTTCTGTTTTTTTCATCACCACTACTTCCTCCGCATCCTTTTCATGTGTCTCTTGCCTTTACAATGCAGCAACAGTTATGAGTCAGGCATAAAAAAATAATAAATAAACATAAACATAAAAAAAATGTTATCTGATTGATGTTAGGCGAGTGCTTTAATCTAGAGGAGTGCTACTTCACCACTGCATCACCTCGCTGAAGTGTTTGGGCTGCAGAAGAGTGCCTCTTTGCCTCTATGAAAACAGAGAGGGAGGCTGAATGTAGATCAATACCAGAGGAACACACCAGAGACATTCTATTTTATTAAACGTTTTCCCATTAAGGCTGTGGCGCGAGCATTGTAGATCATCCCGACGAAGTTGTAAATCAAAGACAGACAGCAGTATTGGAAACAATAGGCAGAATCAGAGGAGATTACCAAGGAACAGGAGCCATTTGGTGTTTGTGCCACAGGGAACCTCATGCATCTTGTTTTTTCATTACCACACATCTCAGGTGTGCTCGAGTCATAGTGTAGCATCAAAATGATATTGCGTTCAAACATTTCACAACACACATATTGGTGTGACAGCCGTGACATAGCACAGCCCAGGAGCTAATGACCTTTGTCTCATCTTATTGACTCACAAAGACTGACTGACACACACAGACGGATGACAAATTAAAGGAAAAATCAACAGCGATCCTTTTGTGTAGGCAATCCATGCACTCACCTACTTGTCAAGAATGTAGTGACAGATGACTCATCCGAGTATGACGCATCTCTGTACATCATTACCTGTGGTTTCTTTTGAGGGGTTTTATGGGCCGCAACCCTACTAAAATTTCTCTTTTTGCACATCATTGTCTTGCAGTGGAATTCTGAGCCACCTGAGGAATGGTTGCTTCTTTTTTACCTTTACATGCTGTACTAATGCTTGAGCATTGCCTGCAAATGTGCATTGTGTATTACAAACCATATTTATTGATGTCTTTCCCCTGAATCTGAATGCAGATTTAACTGTAGTTCATCTCTGTGATTAAATCTCCTGATAACTGTGAACCAAGAATGGCCCATTTTTGCCCTGTTATTAAATCTACAATAGTTAGTTAGCCATCCAATCCTTTTCAGTCTACTGTTTTTACTTAAGTTTTTAAATGGGAAAAAAAGACCTACTTTGCTTCGGTCCACTATTTTTTTTCTCTCGATTTGATAATGCTTGAGTGAGAGGCTTGTCTTTCCTTGGTGTGTGTCTTTCTCTCTCTCATCATCCACTGAGACTAAATCTCAATTACTGGGCTTGCTTAACATTATACATACTGCAGACCATGATTAAAAACAGCAACATTGCTACCCCCCACTACTAGTCAGAAACAAAATGTGGGTATGAGACAGACTGCCAGATGGTGAGATTGTTTCCATTTCACACTCTCTCTCACAAACCAGAAACTATTAATCAAAGTATTGCGACGACAAAACAATTTAATTTGTCTTTGTTTTGTTTTTTAAATATGTTGAATTTTGATTGAAAACATCTGCCTTTATTTAGTGTCTTTGGTTATTTCTTTTAAACTGTCACTTGCTTGTATTTCACATTGTTACCCCAAAATATTGTAAATGTGGTAATACATGTGTTAGTCAGATAGAAATAGTTTGAGGGGACTTTATTAATTACATTAAAAAGATGCATTCGTTCCATGGTAATTTTCCAAGAACATTACTCTACAAGACACCACACCACCAGCTGGTCAGTTTGTAGTCTACAGTTACATTATGTTACTAATGATGATCATCAGTTATCATTCATCATTTTTGTGAGGTGTTTGTGCTAGAAGAGAGCATAAAAGAACACACAGAAAGTTTAAACAGACCTCTGTCCTCCTCGTGTCACCCTGCGTCATGTCAATTTACAATTTAGTCTGTATATACAGAGATACGATGTAGCAATATAAAATGTCAAATATACAAAACTAAAGATTTGAGAAACTGCTTACAAAGATGAAAACCACAGTCTGGCATTCAGCAGAAGGCAACAATCATTTTCCTCCGATATCAGTTCCAAGAAACTGGAGTTCTGCATGCAGTGGGTGTGCACCTACAAAGAGCCAAAACTAGAAACGAAGCACATGCTGCTCATTGCTCAAAATTATTCCTCACAGTTATCTTACACAATTTGTTATGCAATTAAAAAAAACTGTTCCTTAGAAGTCAAGGTAATTACAACTCAAATAAGTTCTAAATTGTTTTGTCATTAATAAACTTCCATACATCAGTAGCAACAGCTTAATAAAAGCAGCTGATGTCTAATTATTTCAATGTTAGCATTGTTTCCTTCCCCTTTCAGTGTAATTTCTTGTGTTTAACCTATTGAGAAAAATTTTTCTTGATATTTTTTTTCTGGTGCTCATATTCACAGAAGCCCAGGACAAGATAGCAGGTAGGGGTTCAGTGCGCAGCCCAGGGCCACTTCAACACAACAGATGGCTGTTGCTGAGATCGAATCTGTTACTGTTTGGTTCCAGGGTGTTCTCCTCAAGCACCAAACAGCCCTGCCACCCAGTTCAGATTGTACTTTGTTGGAGGCCATTTTCTAAAGCAGATGGAAGGTGGCTGTAATTTTAGAGGCTTGTATGTTAGAGAGCAAGCTGGTAGTGTCTGCCTCTGCTGTTTGTTCTGATAGTATCCAGCTCATTTCCTTTGTACTCAGCAGTTGTTATTCAGGTCATGTCACCTCAAGTTTATATAGAGAGCCTTTTAACAAAACAGGATAAAACATTGTGCAGAGAACAAATAATTTAAGGACTGATAAAAAGGGAAGAAACAGAAATAAGAGACAGGCCTTTTGCTCAAATCTCCTTTCTTCTTTATAATATTCATTTTGACAAAGTAGCAATCATTGCACTCTGTGTCATTCTAAGTCAGGATCAGAGAGTCTACTTGAATGTCTGAAATGTAAAACACTAGTATCTCCATTACTTTTTGAACTATGCTGGTTTTACTTTTGCACCATTTCCTTTGACCATAATCAGAGCATCTATGAATAACAGAACAGAGATTGCATGCTCCCGTGTCGTCAAAGCATCTTTGTTATTCATACCATAGTTTCACAGCAGCCTAATCCACTTGCATATTCAGCACGGCGTGGACAATCAGGGGTTCTGAGCAGACATCGTGCTCAGGTCCACAGGGAGGTGTTACCTGTATCCTCTGTGCTGTTTGTCGACAGCCATGTGAATGTGAATAGTGCAAAATTATATGGGAACCATAGAGCCCAACTGCAAATAAAAACATTTGATGTTACTTAAATTGCACTTTTTTCCCCATATAGAAATATTACATCAATGCTTTACAATATAATACTGCTGAAATCATGTGCCTGTGATGCAGGCTACTGTGCATTTAATCAATGTAATGCTGAATTCCAGAACCAACTTACATACAAATATTCTTTAAGTGCCAAACTTTTTCAAATTAGACTAAACAAATCAGCTGGTTTGCTTTTGTGTAGAATAATTATAATCTTCAGCTTTGCTTGAGCATTTTGCAATCTTACATTCATCTTTATTAACGCTAATTCACTAATCAGCAAGGTACACGATAAGCAAGACTAGTGGTTTTCAATAACACAACTGCAGTTGCCAAGTGGCTTAATTTATTACAGAAGTTTCTTATATTTTCTTTGTCTTTCTAAAATCAGTGTTTATTTCAATGAACATTGGCCACTTCACTGAATGTGTCTATCTGTTAATACGAAACCTTGGCTGCAATAAACTGTTTGTTTGATGGTTACTGTTATATACAGTTAGATCCTTAACTCACATCATAAATCCAACTAGTTTAATGTTAATCTTGAAATTATAGAGAAGTTTAATGATGTATAAATGTTTTAAAAACTACAAAGACTAACACTTATCCAGCTGATTCTGAGCCAATTTGTGACACTCAACATAATAAGTCCTTTGTACGAAAGGTACATTTTTCCACTGAAGCAGCATTCGGATAACATTCAGGTGTATTGGATGATCAGAGACTTGCTCGTCGATGTAATCCACTTACAGTCATTGTTTTGTTATAAATATGGATGCGCCCAAACATTTCTGAGACCACTGGGATAGCGAACGTGGCATCGGAACTAATTGAAAGTTTCAGAAGTTAAGCTTTTGTAAAATTATTCAGATTGATTACTGTCAAATTATTGCTGGCCTGAAGCTTTTCTCTGATAACCTGAATTCATCAGGCTTTCTTCACTGAGGCAAAGAAAAGCAACTTCATCATCAGAGAAATAACATTTCTTAAGAAAAACCTGCCAGACTAATGGGTGTCAAGGGGAAACAACAGGAAACACTTGGAATGAGATAATAGATGCCAGCATTTTACAGTACAAATGGAAAACCACCCTGAAAAATCCATGTTTGACAACTGCATTGAAGTGACTGCACCCTGACCAAGGAGAGGTAGCAATTCAACCAGTGGCAACTAACCCGACCCCAGCCCCAATCGACATTTATGGAAATTACGGAAGATCAAATGCTTAACATTCCTAACGTCACATCAGCGTCTTTATAAGATGTCCAGATCACGCTATAATATCATTTAGTTTAAAAAAAAATACTTGCACTGAATATTTTTTGGAAGACCCCCACCAAATATCACAGGAGAGCACATTATTTGTACTTACCTCCCTCCAAACCTGCTCTCTGATCCTGTCTCTGGGGTAACACAGCAGTACTGCGACCATGCAAAGCCTTGCGAGGGGAATCCATCTCTGCTGCTTGCAGGTCACATTAATGAGTCAGCTCTCTGCCTTTAGAATCAGCTGCCCCCAGTTCAGCGCTAATCTGAACATCAACAGCGTGACTGCCGGCGTGAAGCACTTACAGCTGCCACACGTTTTCAGCAGTGCTGTCACATTTACACTCAGTGGTCAGCTTTTAGTGCCTCGACAGCTATATTATGAATGTCTACATGATAGTATCTATGAATAAGTGACGATGTATAATATCAGTATGCCTACATAACACATCAATACCGACTGTGTCTGTTAGCACCCTCTACTGCACTCTAATGCTGTCAGACTATTAATGTTGTCTCCTTTCTTTATATAGTGCTGTTTGGTTTCCCGTTTACATTGTTTTAAATGTAATGAATTTATGCTTTCAAGACAGATTGAAAGCCAGCTGTAGACACATGTTCTGGCCAGATGCTGGAAAAGAATAATTAATTAGCCCTGCAATTATGTGGATATTAACCATTGTTCTCTTCTTCCTTCAGTAATTCCGGCACATTCACAGAGGAGCTCCAATGACTTTTTAGCATTTATCTGATCAGTATAACATAATTATCTGTGTGGATAAAAGAGGAGAATGAAAGACAGCATTTGATGAGTTTGTAAAAAAATGTATCCATGTTTGTGTTAGTTTACTGATACTAGTTAGCCTGCTAGCTATTATTGCTAGTAGGATATCAAAGAGAAGCGGATAGATTGATCAATGATCACTCCCATTGAGGGACTGGACTATAGAAAATGTATATTAATTCAATATTAATTCCATAGAACCCAGTTGTGTAAGAACAAATTCTGATAACTGAAAACGTTATTATGCAAGTTTGAGTAAAAAATAAATAATTTTTACAATTTTACAGTTGCTCTTCCAGTGATGGATGATTAGCACAGCTGTGTCTCATGATTAATGCTACAGTTTAGCAGTAATTATTATTTCATTTTATTAGTGGTTATTGGACAATTTAAGTACCATCTTATTATTACCACATTACGGAGTGAATTAGACCTAACCATGTGTCAAGTATATGTATTTTTCTGGCTGTACAATGTGGATCAGAACAGCAGGAGCCTAGTGTGACAACATGTAGATATGACAGAGTGAACTTATCCATTTAACCAGTTTGCATTAATATCTGAAATTTCCTATCTCCTCTTTGATATTCCTTGCCTCATTCTGTATTAACATCAGAATGATACATATTCTGTCTGTAATATAAACGCTCATTTACTGTAAAAATATCACACAACAGTGTCACTCGTGATCTCATTGCCTACTGCTCCCATCTGGCAGCCAAATAAAAAAGAAGCTGGCAACCCAGTTAGCCATCAATAAAGTCATGCACAGCAGGGTACCAGCAGTGCTGGTTGCATTTGGCAGGTCTGTATCCTCCCCGCCACAAAAATCAGGTGGTGCACCCCGGAGCACAGGGCTCAAATAAACAGAATGTCTTAGATGCTGCTTCATAATTGTACACCAGATGCACAAGACCCACAAGATATACTGAAGCTCAGGTTTTGCCAAAAAACAATTGCAGGAATGTTATTTTCCTGCTGTTGTCATAAAATACAAGCTGCTATGTGATCACACAACTCTTGGGCTTAGACTGCATGATTGTGTTGTGCTTCAATGTTAATGGATCTGTGTTTTTTAACACAGGTCAAGCCAGTTGTCATATTTTCACCACTTCTTTAGCTTAAATGTCAAATTTCAAATCTGTGACATTAACCAAAGTTCCCATGAGCTTCCAATCTTATTTTCTTTACTCTGACACAAAGCAATAAAACCTTTGCCATGTCCTCTCCTTCATCTCCTCATTTCCCCCAGCTCAATTGAAACCCTAACAAACAAATCATTTATAAATGCAGTTTTTTTTTCCTGAAGCTAATTTAAAGCCACCAGCTTCTCCTTTTATCCCACCACATAGACATCCCCTGGGACTGTGATAGTATTAGCAGAAGTAAAGTCATCTGCTGTGTTTATTTGCTGTGTCCCCCTCACACTTCCCCTCGCAGATATTAAGGTTCAGAAGCTGCCTCCTGGCAATTAAATCTATCAGAGGCAGAGAGCGCTCTGTCAGAACTGTTCCAATAATTGCAGTTTAAATGAATATGGATTCAGAAAACTTTTGACAATACACAGCTTGTTAATTTGCAACTTGCGACTATAAAAAAAAGAGTTTTCTTCTGTCATGTGTCCTGGTTTGTTTTTCTTTTCTTCTAGGATGAACCGGAATATCTCATTTACAATTCTCTTTCTCACTGTTTACAGACATATAGAGAACTGGACAGGATTGCAGACTCTGAGAGACGTCGATATGGAGCTCTACACTGGACTACAGAAGCTGTGAGTGTTGATGCTGTTATCTGTGGTGGTGGTTGTGACAGTGGGGTGAGAGACACTTCAATGTATTTTAGTCCTGCTGTGTTGCAGATCTGGAAAAGCACAGTAGAAACTGTACCACTGTTAATCCCTGTTTTCCATCAGGTTGCCCGCCTGCTACTGCAGAGAGGCCGCGGTTTCCTCCTAGCGATCAGTGCAGTAATTCACCTCAGATCCCAAGTTGCAGCATCTGGATTAAATGTCACATACTTCTTTGGGGGCAGAGTGTTAGAGAGAAGCATGGGTGAGGGGTGTCTTCCGTATCCTAACACTAGCTGATGCTTAAACAAGCTTTTAATTCTTGACAGTCACACGCTGTTGGAACATCCCCTTCGCTTTGCTTAGCCACTGATCAAATAATGCTAAAAAGCAGCAGGGAAAATTGAATTAGGAGTCCCTGCTGTAGCATTGTGGGTTTTTTTATTCTCATCTCTTCACATATTAAAGCAATGTTACGCTCTTTTCCTGCTTTGCAACCATGCACTATGAGGCCACATCCTTTAATTTCTCTCACCTCTTCCACTCCCCAGCCTCCTATTCCTCTTCATTTTTCCCCCCACTCTACAGAGAATCACATTCTCCTTTGCCCTCCAAAGTCAGAGCTGGCCTCTCCCCTGATCCCCTTGATCCCTTATCAGGAAGGCCAAGTGCAATATCTCCACGGCTAAATTAGCATTTTTCTCATTACCACTGCTTCTCTCCTGCTGCCTTGTCTAGGGACACTGGCTCCTCCCCACCTGGAGTTGAGTCTTCACAGGGAAAGCTGTCGCGATGCTGCCTTAAGGGGCTGTTAATGGTGTGCGGGATAAGAAGGGAAAAAGTCACTATGGCATACCTTCCATCATCTTATTTTGCATGTGACCTCATCATCACCATCTTTATTTGAATAAAATGAAAAAAAAAAACTTCTCTGTCTAAAGCACAGGAAGCTGCTTGAATTCCTCAGCACAGTTATATTCAATATATATACATTTATATTCTTACATTTACTTACCTATAAATAAACTAAAAGTAGACTACAGAGTAGATTAAAATAACTGAAATGAGTTTTGTTGTAGCACAGTGAACACTGTAGTTTCGTGTAATTGACTGGATTCATTTACTTTATAAGGCTTTTGACATTCATTATTCAATAATTTCTGAAACAGCAGGAACTGTAGCTTTTAGCAAGTACTTCTCGTATATGGAGCTAATTTCCTGCCAAAACAAACAAAACATTTTATAGATGCCTGACTATTCACTAACAAACCCAAAGTGGTCTTCAAAATGAAAGCAGCATTAACAAATGAGTGCTATTCATTTTGCACGTACTGTACAAAATGTCCCTATCGAACCAATGCACACCATATTTCAAAGAAACCACACTTCAGAAACAAGCTTATCTTACAGGTACGACAAATATCATACAAAGGAAAAACAAGTATTGTGGATTTTAACGTAATCTTTCTGCTGTCTTATGTTGAGGATTTGTTCGAAACAATTCACTCTCCACAGCAGCAGCTATGTTTTTAAGTGTTATTAAATGTTGTGAGGGCAGAATATTATCCAAATAATGTAATTTTATATTTAGTGCAGCTGAGTGGGTGAACTTTTTTGAAAGGCTGACGTCAAAATACTTTATAGAAGCCTTCTGCCAACTTTTCATTTTGTTAACCAGCCTCGTGAGCTCACCTGCATTATTTTTCTGCCCACATATGCAAATCTGTTGTTGGCTGCTTTTTAATCTCCAGTCCACCTCACCTCAGACTATCTCAGTTGAGCTCCTATGCTTCATGGTGGGAAGGACCTGATGGTTTTGACCTAAAAGTCTTAAATTTGGACTCGTAGCACATCATTATATACCAGCTAGCCCAACTTCAGTAACCCTACAAACGGCACTGCTGTTTAGTTTTCTGTCTTCATTTATGCTGGAAGTGATAGCAGAGCTGTACGTTTTAATTTGTTTCCAAAACCCCGCAGTCAGGACATGCTATATTGTATTTAGATAGAAGCTAGCGAGCTAACTCCCTGCTAACTTCTAACTCCGTTAAATGTCATAAATTCGGTTTTCATGGATGCCTGGATGTTAAACTCAATTGTTACACCTGGTAGAGCAGAACGCTGATCATTTTATTAAAGATGAAAGACTTTAGACAGTTTTTCAACTCTCAGTAATGCCATAGTGATCGTTTGATATATGGACCTGCAGCGGAGTTTAGACCCAGACACGGCTAGTGACGTCAGACTTAACAACCGGATAGTAAACGTTTGACCTCTGTTATTGTCAACAAAGGTTATGTTACAAAGTATTGAGTTGTATTTTTGTTATTGACCAAATACCGGTACTCATTTTCCACCCTGATTTACGAATAAATTCTTTACAAATACCACCATGTGGATTCATGGATTTTTTTTTTCACATTCTGTCTCTCACAGTTGAAGTGTACCTCTGGTGCAAATTACTGACCTCTGTCATCATTTTAGGTGGGGGAGCTTGCACAATCGGTGGCTGACTAAATACTTTTTTGCCCCACTGTATATTGACATTACATAATAATAGTCTGTTTGCTTTCACTAAGTTCAGGTGTTGGATGTAATATGGATTAGTAAAGTGTCTGAATGCAGTTATTGGCTGTATGCCGACACATTGTCAGCACACCATAAACTGAAGAAACTTCACCATTTAACTTTTAACAAGACTCGCTTTATATTGAAAATCATTTCAGGTGATGAGTTAATGATGCTGGTTAAGATGCTGTCAATAGAATCTGAAAAGAATCAGGAAGAATCTGAAAAATAAACCATGCTTTACTTTGTTTGCACTTTTTCATTATTTAGCTACCATAGTGTTAGCCTCAGTATAATCCGGATTATTCTGCAATGTAGCAAATATGATAAAAACAGCACTGGTGTAATGTTTACTGCATTTACCAGACTCTGCAAATGCAGTTGTTACTTTGCATCTTCCACAGGCATCTACACCTTACAGTAGATTTCTTGCTGCCTCATCAATGTCACAAAGGAAGCGTTGTTGACAGTTACATGTTCAAGATAGGTTTAAAGCACCCATAATTTATACACTTCATGGAAAAAAAAAGCATGCTTTTTAATTTTTTAATTCAGGTGACATCGGTCCCATTGCCACAAGTATACAAAATCCAGCACTTAGCTATGCAGTCTGCTTAAGGCTTTGTGAAAGAATGGATCATTCTAAAGAGCTTAATGAATTCAAGCGTAGTACTGTAATGCCATCATTGCACCAAGTCTGTTTGTGAAATGTCTTCCCCTATTACACAATAGGTTGTAAGTAGTAATTTTGTAAAGTGGATGCATTTAGGAAACACCTAACTAAGCCACAAAGCCACATAAAGTTACACAATGGGGTTGCTGTTTACTGAAGTGAATAGTGTGAAAAAGTAACTAACACTGTACTTACAGACCTCCTCTGCCATAAACATCAGCAAAAAAATGTGTGTGCTGAGAACTTCATGGTATAGGTTTCTTTGGCTGAGCAGCTTCTGCTGGTGTAATGTCGAGGTGGTCCAGTACTCTTGCCCATATAGGTTAAATGTTTTGGTCAGCTCTTACTGCCTTTCATTTAGTTTGGTTTTATTTAATTAAGTGATAAAATAAAATAAAAAATATAATAAATGAAAACAAAAATGATCCTGCGGCATTATTTTTCATGTAATGAAATGTTTTAGTGTGCTGAAAGCTGAAAATTTCAAATCTAGCAAACATTAAGGTGACACACATGCTTTAGATTACACTGGTTACTTTGGATGTTTTCTTCCCATCCACATTCACTACTCAAAGGCATAGAATAAAGCACTGAACAGGTGAATGCGGCTCGTAGTAAAAAGTGCTCTGAGTGCTCAGTGAGAGTAGAAAAGTGCTATACGAGTGCCAGTCCATTTACTATATCTTTGGTGAAAGATTCGCTGGAAAATTGTGGGTTTTTCCCCTTAAAAATATGTGAAATTTTTTGTGTTCCATAATTTTCGATCATACTATCTCAAAATTCTTTTCTTCATACTTTGAGCCACAAATCACCACTTCAGTGACACACGTGCAAACCCAGCTTTCCAGTTGTATTTCTGTGTATGCAGGTTAATGGAGATATTATTAAATTAATGTTAAATGTATTTCTAGTTACATGGTGAAAATCTGCTTTTTCTGCCTTTTGATAGTGACACCCCAAAATTTACTTTGTAGAAACCTTTAGATCAAACTTTATCTCATTTACAGATTTCCATTCTGCAAGAAATATGTAATCAGTTTTAGATAATATCTTGTTTGCATATTTAAACATAGATTCTTTTCTGAATGTATTTAATACAAAACATCATTTTCACCTAAGCAATCGACTGGGGAAGTTTCCTGGTGATATCCATTAGGTAAATGTTTACCCCATTCACCTGTAATGTCTCCATTTAATTCACTGCTGTTTAAGGAGATAATTGTGTTGAGTATAAATGCCTTTGCTCCAGTCATTACTGCTGGGAGGACAAAAGCAAAAGCAGTACAGTCATCTGTGTATATGGTTGTGCTAATTTAATGGATATGAAATAGAAGTCGAAATATTGCTGTTCATTTTTTGTGAGGGAATCTATTTGTAAGGAATTCCCCTAAACTCTTTGAAGGACCCTTTTAGGTCCCAGAGCCCCTCTTTGGGAACTTGTGGGCAATGAATCACCGCATCCTCGCCAAACACCACAGAGGCATGATCAAGCTTGTAGAAGGTAATTGGCGCCAACAGCTGGATGTAATCAGCACACAGCGTTATGAGGCACTCACTGAAGACGTCAGTGACGTCTTTGGAAAGAGACATCTGTGATCACAAGATTAGAAGTCATTACCATTGTAGCCCAGAACAGTGGTTTCCAAACTGGGATGCTGGGAATTCTTGGAGTCGTCGTGAAGAATCCACTGGGTCCGCAGCAAAATGAGTATTAGTTTAATTTGACTGTTAACACAAGGAGGGAATGCATGTTCTAACCAGAGGTTTCAGTCATTTCAAAGTAAAGACACACAAATTTACAAATCTTTCATCAAATGGCGCATCAAAGTGAATTTTCATTTGGCTGTCAGCTCTGCGGGGTGTGCCAGAATACAGATAAATGTTTAAATATGAAAAACTGGAAAAGCTAGAACCCTTCTTGTTACAGTGCACTGCAATGGTAAAACAAACATGCAAAATGACTTGAAATGGACTGCATACAGTCGCATGTGAGCATACTAGGAAAAAACAAATGTCTTTTTTCGCAGGTTTCCACACAGTCTGATCTGTATTTGATCTCTTTTCATTTCAGAACTATCATGAATTGTAACCTGAAGTCTATCCAGCCTCGAGCGTTTGCTCAGAACCCGCACCTAAGCACCATGTGAGTAAACACTCCATCTTTGAGACCATGTTTCCTGTGCCATGAAAAGATTTATTATGTTATGTGACGTTTGACAGCTTGTAGTCGGCTGTATGGCTGTAGATGACTTAGTGTTAAACAGCAGATGATGCAATTGATAGAGGTTGGCTTCAGGAAAATTGTGGCATTGCCATTACTGTCGCAACTGCTGCACATCTTAAATGAGACATCCATTATTTGCTTTGGATAATTGGATTCCTATCTGCCCCGGGTTCTTTGTGCTTCGGTAGAGCAGCATGCCGAAGACGCAGTTCCATTTAGTCTGCACTCGCCAAATGGACAATTTGTCCAGGAGGCCGAGCATCAGAGAGCTGGGCAAAGAGCAAAGTAATTTCTTTAACAAAGGCTGATGTGTCACCATATGACAGCCTGTTATTCCCCAATTTTCCAGGAGTAAACACGTTGAGGAACTCACTCACAGTATTTTACCTGAACACGCTGCCATTTGCAATTTCCAGTCATCGACTGATAGGCAGCTTGGTCTCTTTTCTACTGCAGATGACTGCTGTTAGGCTTAAATCTGTGTGTGTGGGAGAGAGAGAGAGAGACAGCAAGTAGCAGTTCATAATATGGAAACTAAAAATGCAGCATTTTTCATTTGAGAACTTAATCATACCTGTTACTGAGGCGGAAAAATACTGGTTGGACTATGCTGTCATACAAGCTGACTTTTTGGCATCTGAGTATGTGTGTGAGTTCCTGGGTGCACACACTTTTGTCTTTTTAGTGTGTAGACTGCTTTAAAAAATGTTGACATTACTGGTGTCTTTATCTAGTTAGGTGTTTGGTTGAGCTAATCGAGCCCATCAACATTTAATGAAAGTTATTTAAATCCTGCCTTCACTTTAATTTTCTTTCGAGAAGATGGATTTGCTTACACAAGACCGAAAACAAATAAATGATTGTAACCTTCTCACCTCTTCCTCCATTTCTCCCGCTAAAAATAATTGCTGTGCAGTGGTACGGGACTAAAAAAAGATAGAAGAGGTGTAGAACACATAAAAGAAGAACAGGTGAATGAATATTCATGCTTCTTTCCCTTTTATTCTCACTTATGGTGTAATATAAATAAATGAGTGTGAGGTTCAGACCCACAGTGATAATTAAGATGCAAACAATTTGAGCTAACATCAAAATCTCACCAGAGATGTGTTAATTAATGTGTGTCTTGAAAAAGCCTGTCCCAAATATATTTTGAAATTCTATTACGTTTCCAATCCAACAATCTATAAAATGTTGTTTGACAAGTTTTTTTTTTTTTTTTAAAAACCCAAAAAAGCAAGTGTTGATCATGTTATTTTAGCCTCCGGTACATTCCTACTGTTCCTACATGGAGGCATTTGGATTCCAACCACTGAACACCCCCACTTCAGGCAGTCCATGACAGGCCTCTATTGTGCTCTTGTTAATGCAGGTGGACAGTTGCTAGGTGACTCTGAGGATGATGATGTCAAAGAAGATTAATTATTATGCCTGTGCTTAGCCTCAGAAGACCGACCTCATTGATGTCTGTGTCAGACAGGTCTGCTCAAAGCCCAAGCCATCAGACACTCAACTGGTTGCTGCTTTGTGAGGAGAATTGAAGCTATTGTCTTCATCACATGTTCAGGCCAAAACAGGCTCAATTAGTCACAGCGAAGATATCATTAATCCCGTGCGCTACAAACGTGATGACTGTAATTAAAACCCACCCTAGTTATGTTCTCTTTTCAATCAGTATTCTTCTGCTCTGTTTTTGAAGACGTGTAGCGTCCATTATTTTGCATGTATTACAGTATGTCTTGGTACAGTATGTCTTGGTGAAAACGAGCACATCAATACAAAGAGGTGGGATCGTGTTTACTTTTTTAACCATACCAAATCCAAACAAGATACACGATAGAAGTGACATGGGTTGCACTGGTTTAGTACCTTTGCTTCACAGCAAGATGGTTCTTGCTTCAAACCCGCTGGCTAGGGCTAGGGAGTTTCTATGTTCTCTCCTTGTGCCTGTGTGGGTTCTCCCTCTTCCCATAGTCCTAAGACATGCATGTTAGGTTAAGTGAGCGTGAATGTGAGCATGAATGATGCTTCTTGGTCTAAGCCTTATGAAACCGGCGACATGTCCAGAGCATACCTTACCTATCGCCCAATGATAGCTGAGATAAGCTCTAGCTTGTACAATTTAGTTGATCATGAATTGTAAAAGTGCTTCACAAAACAGATGGAAAAAACAGAAATAACAGAAATTGAAGGAATTGATAGCACACTGGATATATCTGCTGAAGTGGATCCTCCAAACATTCCCATGTGTAGCGAAGTTATAAACTAGCTTATTATGTGCATTTATAACAGATCGGCGCATCAAACACCTTCCACATTTGCTTTAACTTAGTAAGGTCTGATACCTGTGGCTGTAAAAAGAAGTCTATATGTATAATAAATCATCTTAGTACTCCCTTGATTTTTGACCTAAGTAAACACATTTTCTTATGAGTTTTTGTGTCAAACTCTAATTTAATGGTTCATTTAATAAACATGTCTTGTTTTTAACAAATGGTTACATCTAGATTAAAATCAGCAATAAAGCAGGGTACTTTAGGACAGGGCTACTTTGTAGTTGACAAGACACTGCTGTATGAGCATGCAGTGTCTTATATGAAGTGAAAAATGCTGCTGAAAACACCCCACAGCAACAGCGATCTTTATAACAGCTAGTAAAAGTATAATACAGCTTTAAACCATGCTGGTCTGAACTGTGTCCACCTCTTTCAGTAGAAATGAATTTAGCTAAATTTAAAATCCTTTCCTGTGGCATTGTTTATTTTCCTAACAGCACTTGTCAAAGCATCAGTGTTGTCATCGTGAGGTGACCTCTGTGGGCCCTCTATATTTTATGTGAGCCCAAAATAAACCTAATTACAATATACCATAGCCTGTGAGAGTGCTTTATTCTCATCAGTGGGATTCTGCAATTCATAGCAGAGGTCCAAGAGATTTTATCCATGAGCAACCAATGCATTCAGTAGCCCTGCAGATTACTGATGTGTCCTTGGGCAACACATGCAGTCCTTAATTTCTGCTAAGACGATTAAGACGAGCGCTTCAACTGAGCGACATGTAGGTAAATATAAACTGTGCAAGGCTCCAGAATGTGATTAACTCTCCAGTATTAAATATGTGTAACATCGACAAATATTTGTGCAGCACTTTGAATTAATGTGCTTACAAGACATAAACATGAAATCAACAAACTGTCATAACATTTACATTTTAAACATCAAGCTGATGCTGGAAAAATTTACAATTAGTGGTACAGTTAAAAAAAAAAAAAAAGATTTCCAATTGAACATTGCATAAGTAAACTAAGTGTGACCCAAAAATTATACAGCATGGCGGGGTGGTGATGAGACAAAATATTTAATCAATGTATTACTGACACTTACAGTGCTTAACAAATTTAACCACCTGCCATAAAAACAAGACAGAAGAAAAATATAGAAATAAAATATAGGAAAACTATAGAAAAACTAGAAATCTATAAAAACTAAAAGTGATATTATTTATTAGGAAAGTTCAAACTTGTGAGTCAGAAATGAATCAAGCATAACAGTCAAACACTAAAACATGTTTTTTCTGTTCATCACTGTAAATAAATAACTAATATGGCATCTTAATCAAAACATAATAATGTGCTTTACTGTTTTTTTCTTTTAAAAAAACACTATATTTGAAAAAATAGTAGATAACAATTAGGGGATAACAATAATAATTACATATCACAATATATCATATCATAATATGATTTTGATTAAAGTGCTTGGGCATATGATGGGTTAACCATTACAGAAACATAAAAAAAAATTATTTTAGTAATTACCAGTACTGTTAATTGCAGCTGTGGCATAAACCTTACACTGAGTAGTGATCTTGCGTTTCCACTCTGTGGTCTTGAACACTACTTCGCAGGCAGAAATCGTATCTCTTCAGCTGCACTCAATTCATTTAACTCAAATTTCAAAACCCGCTCAATTCTAATTACTCCTGGAGTGCCCCGGGGATCTGCCCTGGGGCCTCTTTTATTTATCATCTATATACTTTATCTTGGTCATGTCATAGATAAATTAATTCTTACTTTCCATTGTTGTGCTGATGGTATCCAGCTCTACCTGTCTACTAAACCTACTACCACTATCACACCTGCTCTCATCTTCTCAAATAGCCTTATCGATAAAACGGTAGTTCTCCTCATTGGCATCAAATCCAACTTGTCTAAATGTAACAGTTTTTCACTCCCCATTGCCATCCTTGCTCACACCTTGGTTATGTCCAACACTGACTACTGTAACTCTCTTCTTATTGGTCTTCCTCTCCTATTGTTATTTATTTAATTCTTTCTTTGTTTGGTGAGTGAAACTTTTAAGTAAGCCTCATATTCTAGCCTCTGAGGTCAGTGAGGTCAGATTTATGATTACACCTCCCTTCATCTTAAAATAAACTATCTTCTGTTTTCCAGAAAATACAGTGGCTTGCAAAAGTATTCGGCCCCCTTGAACCTTTCCACATTTTGTCACATTACAGTCACAAACATGAATCAATTTTATTGGAATTCCACGTGAAAGACCAACACAAAGTGGTGTACACGTGAGAAGTGGAACGAAAATCATACATGATTCCAAACATTTTTTTACAAATAAATAACTGCAAAGTGGGGTGTGCGTAATTATTCAGCCCCCTTTGGTCTGAGTGCAGTCAGTTGCCCATAGACATTGCCTGATGAGTGCTAATGACTAAATAGAGTGCACCTGTGTGTAATCTAATGTCAGTACAAATGCAGCTGCTCTGTGACGGCCTCAGAGGTTGTCTAAGAGAATATTGGGAGCAACAACACCATGAAGTCCAAAGAACACACCAGACAGCTCAGGGATAAAGTTATTGAGAAATTTAAAGCAGGCTTAGGCTACAAAAAGATTTCCCAAGCCTTGAACATCCCACGGAGCACTGTTCAAGCAATCATTCAGAAATGGAAGGAGTATGGCACAACTGTAAACCTACCAAGACAAGGCCGTCCACCTAAACTCACAGGCCGAACAAGGAGAGCGCTGATCAGAAATGCAGCCAAGGGGCCCATGGTGACTCTGGACGAGCTGCAGAGATCTACAGCTCAGGTGGGGGAATATGTCCATAGGACAACTATTAGTCGTGCACTGCACAAAGTTGGCCTTTATGGAAGAGTGACAAGAAGAAAGCCATTGTTAACAGAAAACCATAAGCAGTCCCGTTTGCAGTTTGCTACAAGCCACGTGGGGAACACAGCAAACATGTGCAAGAAGGTGCTCTGGTCAGATGAGACCAAAATGGAACTTTTTGGTCTAAATGCAAAACGCTATGTGTGGCGGAAAACTAACACTGCACATCACTCTGAACACACCATCCCCACTGTCAAATATGGTGGTGGCAGCATCATGCTCTGGGGGTGCTTCTCTTCAGCAGGGACAGGGAAGCTGGTCAGAGTTGATGGGAAGATGGATGGAGCCAAATACAGGGCGATCTTGGAAGAAAACCTCTTGGAGTCTGCAAAAGACTTGAGACTGGGGCGGAGGTTCACCTTCCAGCAGGACAACGACCCTAAACATAAAGCCAGGGCAACAATGGAATGGTTTAAAACAAAACATATCCATGTGTTAGAATGGCCCAGTCAAAGTCCAGATCTAAATCCAATCGAGAATCTGTGGCAAGATCTGAAAACTGCTGTTCACAAACGCTGTCCATCTAATCTGACTGAGCTGGAGCTGTTTTGCAAAGAAGAATGGGCAAGGATTTCAGTCTCTAGATCTGCAAAGCTGGTAGAGACATACCCTAAAAGACTGTATGCAGCAAAAGGTGGTTCTACAAAGTATTGACTCAGGGGGTTGAATAATTACGCACACCCCACTTTGCAGTTATTTATTTGTAAAAAATGTTTGGAATCATGTATGATTTTCGTTCCACTTCTCACGTGTACACCACTTTGTGTTGGTCTTTCACGTGGAATTCCAATAAAATGGATTCATGTTTGTGGCTGTAATGTGACAAAATGTGGGAAAGTTCAAGGGGGCCGAATACTTTTGCAAACCACTGTAGTTAATATCTGATAACCTAATTCAATGATGCTGAGTTCAGAGATACCAATAAAAAATTCAGTCACATACACTTTTATTACAAAATGCAAATGACTTTTTTTTTCATTGTATTTCAGTTTCCTTAACACAATTTGCATGTTTTCAGAGGTTTCTTTTAAATGGACAGAATGACCAATCAGTAATTGCTGCCATCCCAAAGTGGATAGCATTTTAGGCTGGCTTTTGAGTTGTCAATGAACAACCTCCACTCATCTGCATCATACTCACAACCTATTGCTCTCAAAAGATTTTCATAATCCCCACTATAGACAAAGTCATCATCAATTTCAAAGAATGGAATAAGATCCTTCTCACAATGCCTATAAAGAGAAAATTTAGATGCTAGAGCAAGGAGGTTTTTCCTCGCTGAGGCTAGACCCAAGCGACTCAGTTGCTTCCTTTGGCAGATCAAAATCTCGTACTAAATCATTTAGCTCTGACAGATGAGGTACTAGAAGACAACTTTTTCAAATCTTCATCACTTTGCATCTGGAGACAAAACATCATCATACTCATCTCACTCCTCATCTAAGCCAGTAACAATGGGAGGTGGTATTTCATTTAAATGTGTTACTGGTCTCATTGCTGATGGCAGGTTAGGGTAAGTAAGAGATTATTTGGTTTTGGAATGGTATCCAGAAATATTGACTAAATAGAAGTAGCAGTCATCAAAGTGTTTCAGTGGCTCCCTTTATTCCATTGGAATATGAAACCCAAGCTTTTGAGTTCGGCTTGTCTTAGTCGACCACAAATATGCCAAGCAAAAAAAAAAAAAAAGAAAAAAAAAAAGCTGCAAAAAAACATCTGGATCACACTTGCAAGTGCTAATAGTGAAACATGCTATGTGCAAAATAGAACAAAATAGATATTATTGTTGAAATCAGCAAACCAAAATTAGGGAAAAGAGTAATCAAGCGTTAAATTTCATATAGCAAATGTGATTTAGGGCAGTGGAGAAAATCACACATCAGCATCACCTGATAAGGATTTTAAAGTTCCTTTTGCAAAGGATTTTTAGGTTGTAATCCTGCAAAATGACTCACTGGTTGTGCTGGTGCATTCGGAACAAAAAACAGCAGGGATGCTTCTTGAAGTTGCAGTAAAAGTAGAACAGAAGATGATCAAACTAATCAGCATTCTACACCAACAGCACAACCTCTCGTTTAAAGTGGCTAGATTGTTTTGTTTTGATGGTGATCTGACAGATGTTAAAGTACCACCCATGAGTGTAACATCAGTTTTTAAAGCTGACCAGACAGGACTTCTGTCATTAGTGGATGAGAGAGGACATGGACCAGAATGCGATTTTGCTAATTGTTCAACTGTGTGCACTTAGAGGACTTTAGCACTTCAGTGTGCAACGCTGTTGTATTAAATGCTTGTAAGTATTCTTTCTGTCATATGGCAAAAGCAAAACCATAGGAACTATAAAGGAACAAATACACCAAAACAGTTTTAAAATATTTACATTTTTTATTAGGCTTCTTTGATTATTATATAAAAACAATAAAACCATTCTCCAGTTTATTCACTTAAAGTCACAGTTCTTAGGTGGTTGCTTCAGCTTAGAAAATAGGCCTTAAACATGAATGCGTGTTAGTCTGCTACTTTTGGAACGCAATACTCCTACCAGCACATCTAACTTTATTTACTATGTTCTGATATTTCAAACTTAGAAACAAAAGCAATAATAAAGGAGTAACAGAATGCATTAATAATTTATGGGCACTTTGTTAACTTGTGGCTATGGTTTGCATACAATATTACTACATGCAGTTTTTAATTAGTCAATATTCAAGTTGAGGTATACAGTTCTGTAATTTCTAAAGGCTTTGAGTGTAATGGGCTTTTTTCCAGAAGTCTCAGCCCAATCAGTTCAGGAAAATGTGCTGATTGTGCAAATTATTGGAACAAGTTTCTATTTTATTTAGATAAACATAAAAACTTTCCTCTGGTGAAGCAGTTTAAGAATATCTCTATGGGATATCTGTCTTCAAAAAGACAACTCATCAAGTAAACATATTACTGTGTTTGTCTCAGTGGCACCAGTGACGCAGCAGCAAATCCCATCTCACCAATTGTTGTGGCTGGAGAAACTCATGAAACGGCCTCAATCCTCTTAAGTACCACAAAGGGACATTAAAGGAACAATCAGTAATATTTTGCACTGTTGTTGCAGATAATGACAATTTCCGGTGCCAGCAAGTCAATGGTTATCAATGCCTGCTGATATTCTGAGCTTCATAAACAAGCAGTCACGTCTTGACTCCATATTTCATCACATGCATGTCCAGCATTTGCTCCCCTGATGACCCTTGACGTGTGTTACCACACTTAGCTCAGTTTCATTCACCAATGTATGGATAAATATGCAACAACCATACACCAAAAGAAGTTAATTTGCTTGGCAGTTTCTCCTCTTAATTTTACACCACATAGGATTGTTTTAATGTTTCTAGGCAGCCACTTATTCTATAAATAATGTATGAATGACACATTATCACATTATCATAGCTGACTTTTTATTCATCTTCTACTTCACTTCACGCCATGAACAATACTCACCTGTAACCGCAGCTTTTGAGTGTGTCAGTAAATACTGTAAAATGATGTGGGGAAGTCTAAAACGCATAGACATGACATACAAAATTTTACTTAGTAAATCACTGAATATAGGCATTTGTTACACTACCCATTTCATTATTTTTATCTTAACTTATAACGCCGCTTGAGGTGCACTCTTATATAATTACCATGTAACGACATCTAATATATCTATATTTGTAATGGTATATATACTTTAGGCTACAGTCCCACACACCAATACAAAGATAATGAGCACACAAACACGATATTTCAACTGTGACTCTACTGTAGATGTTCAAGAAGAATTCTGTTTCTGTTACCTGTTGAAGATCGGGTTCTTGTTGCTTTGCTGGGGTCAGCAGATATTCAGCTGTTGCAACATTCACAGTCTTTTCTTCTAGGTTTGTGTTAGCATGCTGCAAGATTGTGTTTTCTTATCAGCAATAGATAGTTGTTTCTATCCAGGATGCATTTTGCACTTTACTGTAACTTTCTTCTTCTGGTTTGTGACCCCCCTGGTAACCACTGTTTGCTAGAGAAAACTGTGTATTCCCTAACCTGTTAACAAGTGCTTTGCAGGAGTTTCCAACAGCAGCGCACAACTTTTACTTTAAAAGCAAACATTCTCGACTTTGACAAAATGCACAATTTTCCCTATTGACTGGAGATCCCCTGGGAAACATGATACATGGTGACCTGTGTAACTGATGCCTTAGTCAGAAGCATTAGGCTAATGAAGAATGCATGCTTGCATGTGTTGTAGTTTTCATAACATGTATGACACTTAGCTAAAAAAAAATCCATGGGCCTGTTGTTGAGGGTGACATGTACTGCAGCATATACAGTTAAACAACAAGAGGAAAATATTCCACATAGTCTTGGGTTTATTTGAAATGGATACACTGGTCATGTCTGTTGTGATTGCTGCAGTGGCCTGTATTAGTTTTAGAAAAATAAATAAATTTGAGTAGTCAGAGTAGGCATGCTATGTCACTAACATGGCTGTTTTTCATGAAACACAAGGATTATGGTTACTTCCTTTCCTTTTAGTGCATTTGTGTTTAATGGGCTTGACTGATATAGTAGGAAAAAAACAGGCTTTTGAAATATACTGCTCACTGACATTATCAAATGGCATATTCAAAAGTAAATTGAAAGAAAGGATAAAAATAAAAGATACAAAAGATATAGTATATGATACAGTATAGTATAATATAAATAAATGTATAAACAAGTACCGGTACAGACAGGTTTAAATCAGGAAGCATGAATAATTAAATGATAAAATAATAATGCTACATTCCTTGTTTTGTTTTCTGGTTAAAAACAAATGATTTACTGGCTATCCAGAGTTGTTGTTTTTTTTTTTTATGCATATTTTATGCCTATTTTATATGAGCTGACAGTTTTTGAAGGCGATAGGAATTTAGGAGGCTTGTTTCACAGCTTAGCTTAGTTTTGATCCTGTGAACACTAACCAAACCTGTTCCAGATAACCCAAGGGGTCTGAATGGTTCAAAAAGACTGTTCAGTGCTTTATAAACAAGTAATAGGATTTTAAAATCCATCCTTTGACACACAAGAAGTTAATGCAGTGATTTAAGATCTGGTCTAGCTAGGCCACTCTATCGGTGTTGGTGAAGACTTGCAACAACATTGTGGGGGGGTTTTTTTGTGCTTTTATCTCTGGCCAACTAAAGATAAAAGTGCAAACATGTTTTTACATCCCTTGTTTAGAGAGACATCCTTTACCTCTTGTTATTTTTTATGGTGATGAAATAGGCATTGATGTGCTTTCAGTGAAAAAAGTAAAAACTAAATGGTTTATACTTTATAATTTGGATAATATCCCATCCATTTGAATAATCTACAAACCTGGTGATGATCGGCTCACTGAACAGAAATCAGTTAACTTCCCAGTGCCTGGTCTGTTTATTTCAAGCACAATTAAAAGTTAAAACAGTCACACTCACTATTGTGTTAAATAAATTAGTAACAGAAAAGCAGGGTGTCTGGGAATTTACTCTAACTAGGAACCCTAAAAGTCCCCTTCAGCAACTCCTTTGTGAGTCTTCAAAACACATAAAGTGATATAAAATGATTGTGCAGGTCGTAGACCTCACTGACTATACTGTGTAAGGACTTGTCAGAAAGCAAACTCCCCAGAGCTTTCTGTGGAAACACTCCACATTACACAAGAATATCAACAGTGCACTTTTAGATATTAAAAAAGTGAAAAATAATAAATCACAATGCTAAAGAATTTTTAAAGCAGTTCCCTGGACAATAGATTAATAAAAATGGTTTAATTTGGATATTTTGACATATTTTACCACTTTTAGCTCAAATATTACAATTATTCAATATTTTTTCTATATCTATTCAATATGAATTACTAACGGATATGCTTTGTGGTGTTATTTGCATTCTACTTCAAACAGAATCAGATATATAGAAAATTATGGCATAGCTGAATAAAGGATACACCTAACTAAGTGTACAAAATCACTTAAACAGACTTTAGTCTTCAATGTCCACACTTACTTCAGAGGCACATGAGGGAATTAATTCCATAGGTTCTGTGTATATGCTGTGAGATTTACCCTGCTTTTAAAACTAATGACAATTTTCATTGTCTTTCTCAGGTAGTGTGACCAAAGCAATGAAGCAATGTGAGGAAACGTCTCATAACTCAGATATTCAAAACTTATATAAACGTAAAATTTGCAAGTGAATCAGGGCCTCTACTGTATGAGTAATGTTGTTAGAGTGCTTTATTGCCTCTTTGGTTCACTTAACATATCAAGTAGCCCAGCAGAAACTCTGCAGTGAAGCAAGGTGATTGAAAACTACTTTTACTGAAGCCACAAATCACTGTGGAGCTTGATGCTTGATCGAGACCCCGTGACATCACATTAGCTCACCATCCATCCATCCATCCATCCATCCATCCATCCATCCATCCATCCATCCACCCACCTCCACCAGCTGTCAAAGGATGAGAGACAGTGTACACAAATACACTGTTAACCCCTCTCGCTTAACAAGAAACAAACCTGTCCACGATTTTTTGGTTAATACACATTCTTCAGTGGTAGCAACCAGAGTAATGTGTTACCTGTAACGCGTTACTGTAATCCGATTACTTTTTTCAAGTAACGAGTAAAGTAAGGGATTACTATTGCAAAAACAGTAATTAGATTACCGTTACTTTCCCGTAAGCACGCTGCGTTACTGCGTTACTAAAACCGTGATTTTTTTTTTTGCCAGAATGTCTCATGACAGTGACGTAAGCGAGTGCGACGTTCATGACAACAGCTGTGTGCAGATCAACAATGGATAAAATATCGAGTCCAGGAGAGAGTATGAGCGTGTAGCGTTTAAAGCGTGGAAGTACTGACCTTACTTTGAGTTTGATTCCATAAAAAGTGACAAAAACATTAGCGTCTGTTGTGCGTGGGAAGAAAACTTCTTTTTACATCGAAAAAAAACCCCTAAACTTCCAAGCAAGCACCGAGTGCGCTACGACGTAATGGGAAATTCACAGAAACCTCCGCCTACCCAACTCCTGCTTTACAGGTGAAAATAGAGCAACAGGGCCGCTAGTCTTTGATTTTATTTATTTTCTGCTGTGTTTTACTTGCATCTAGTGCGTGTAAACACAAAAAAATATTTTATTTTATGTGCTGGAATGTACAGACGCTTTAATCTCCTTCAGAACGTTCATTTCTGAGTTACATTACATTGCAAAGCGGTCACAGTGAAGGACATCATTTGGTGCCATGCAGTTATATTTTAAAGAAGGTAATTCCGTTAACACAAAATGTCAGTGGGACTGTACAGTGTTAGCGTTGTTATTTTTAAATCGTAGTTGTTTATTGCCCGCGATAGCTCATTCCACCCACTTCCACACTTGCACATTTCGAAGTGCCAAAAAACTGGTGATGTGACCCTGCTTTATTTGTACCCAGAATAGAAACACCACTTTTTCTTCTGCTGAACTGGACCAGTTGTACTTGCTGCATGTTTGTGGTTTGACCTGAATGTCAGAGGACACTGATTAAGAGTATATGCAGTGATCAGCTACAACATTAAAACCATTAATAGGTGATGTGTTGTTACAATCCAGTATTCTTTTGGGGAAAACTTGTGTCCTGGCATTCTTCTTCAATGAGAACTGACACATATGCCCTTCCCTTTCCAATAGCACAGTGTGCTCTGCTGCAGTGTAGAAACTTCTCAGGAATGGCCCAAGATGCTGAACTTGCCTAATGTGATTAAAGATATGCTTTGTGAGCAAATCACAGAAGGCCCCAAATTGCAACCCGCAGGATCCACAGTATCCTATGGCAGTATCCTGGTGCCAGACACAATAGGACATCCAGAGGTCTTGTGCTTCCATGCCTTGATGAGCAAGAGGAGCTTTTGTAGCATGAGGGTGACCTGCACATTATCAGGCAGGTGAATGATTATCCTGTTGGAGAAGCCTTTAATGAACCACTGTGTTATTGTTGAAGCCTTCCTCCTTAAAACAAAAATGTTTAGCATTTTTTATCAAACCTCTGTTATTAGCTTTGTTATAGTATACTGAACACACGTATTTTTCCCTTGTCAACAATAATTCTTGACTGAAAAATGTTCTGAATCTTTACTAAATATGAATATGTTCTTTTTGTTATTTATTACTTTATTTTCCAGCAAAACACAAAACACAAGTCATGAAGCAGTTATGGGTTAAACTGTGCTAACTGAACACTTATTAGGATGATTAAGACAGATAATGAATGGATTTTACCCTAGCAACATTGGCTCTACAAACGGCCCACACAGCAACACGCTGTGTAGGAGTTGGTGTTATGCAATGGTCACACTACAAAGTGACATTCGCTTTTCGCCTTCTCAAGAGAGCCCTCTGATCACTCTGATTTCATTGAAGTCACTTGATTTAGCTGTGAAATTAAGCTGAAAAGTCCTGGCGTCTTTTGTATCAGTTCTAAAGTATCTCCAATCAAAATTATTACTTGCTATTGTGAACACATAATAGTCTAATCATCAAATATAATGTAATCTACAAAACCAGTTTTCTCATACTCACATTTCATACCTTTAGCTATAAATCTTGGGCAGGATATGCCAAGATTGGCAGAAGGAACAAAACTCTGTCCTCCTTCTTTGAACTGCTCCCTTTAGGGGCTGCCAGGGCAGATCATAACCCTATCTCTAGCATCGTCATTTATCTCACACCAGTCCTCTGCATGCTCTCCTTGTCCGCAGTTAAAAACAACAAAAAAACAAAACACCTAGTAGCGTTTTTAAAGCTCACAAAATCCATTCTGCATTTCTTGCCCAGGAGCCCCTTGAGGTTGCTCAGTGAGCTGTAGAGTTGGTGCTGGGTGCATTTTTTTCTGTTTGCCTTTATTCATGCTAAGACAAGCTAACTGGCTGCTGGCTTTGGCTCCATATTGACTGTACATAAATAAAACTGCTATTCATGCTGTCATTTCATTTCAAGAAACCAAATAAGCTCATGTCCTAAAATAATGCACTTTTCCTTTCAAATTTGTCACCTAGGTGTAAAACAAGGAAGCCATAATCTGTACTGCTAATTAATACTCTAAAACAATAGCTGGCTACTAGTTAGGTGAACACCCATGAGTGTCATTCCAGCAGCTGTTCTTTTTGGTCCCTCTATGTGTGTGGGTGTGAATAACCTACGACTTTCATCTTACGCATGTTTATCCTGCACGCTTAGCACCAGGTGGAAATGAAGGCAATCAGGAAAGGTGCCACTACAAGGTCTTGGGTTTTCAAATCATCGCTGCCACTGCTGAGTCTAGTTTTCTCTTTGATGCTGCTGGTCAGCCAGGCATTGCACGCCATGCTTGTCCACACCTGTGTCAAATTAAAGGTCAGCGTCTGGATAGGGAGGCGACTCTTCTCTTTATTCCAGTGCAGTCAAGGGAGAGGCCCGGTAAATCTGGAGGGAACGTTGTCACCTGGGAGTTGGAAAGGTCACTCCCCACAGGGAGAGGGAAGTGGAGAGACTCGCTCTCATTAAATCTTCTTGGCTATGTCTTTTTTTCCCCCTAAATGTCACTTTCATACTCGGGTCATCTGGCCAGCTAGCCTGAGACCACCTTTAATTAGAAGTCTGATTATTCTCTGTTTATTTTGTCAAGGCTTTTAAACTCTCTGCTTTCTCTTCAACATTCCTTAAAATAGACTTCCTTTGCTTCCTCCGTGTCTTTTAGAAAGAGTTACTTGTTCAGGTTTTTCAGCTAGCTTGTTCACCTCAGGCGGTGGCTGAGTTAGATGAAATGATTACCCAGATGACACCTGCAGTCTCTGTTGTATTGTGCCTGGCTCCTCCATGGACTTATAGAGGGGTGATCTGAAAGTTACAAATGAATGCTAAACCATGAGTCACTGTCTGTGTCAAGCAGCTTTACATTCCCACTCAAGGCAGTTAGCCACCGCTCTTACCAAGAGAAAGCTGGTGGGCTTCAGTGCAACACTGGAGGTCATTGTGACTAAATGTGGTGCTGTCATGACTCATATGCTGTTGAAGGGATTGAGCTTGTGACCTTTTTTAGTGAGGTGAGTTCTGCAGCCATAATGCTAGAATGACTAGACAGGTGAATTTTGAAATATGCATGGAATCTGTGCCTTTTAGCTGGTCTCCAAGCCAAGAAAAGATGCTTTACACATGTCAGATTTGTGTAAGGAAAGTTGCTGATGAAAGGTAAACTATCATTTATCTTGTCATTTGGAAACCTGAACATAATGACGAAAGGTATGAGGAAGTATTGAGACAGATTTTCTCTTAATGTACACAAATACTTCAATAGAGACACCAAGTTGTACTGGAGAGCTCACAGGGTGAGTTTATGTATGTAACAGTATGAATCTCAAGTGGGGTGCTGTGAAGAAGCGGCTTCCATGCTGAGCGCATGTTTGCAAAAAAAACCAAATTAGTTCTCTGGTAAAGCTAGTGATGGCTTTAGATGGTTTATTAACAAGTAATGCACCTGCTATTGCAGCAGCTGTTTCGATCTGTCGCTGAGTCTCTGTCACTGGAGCATGTCATTTCATTCGTTTTCAGTGATTATTGAACAAAGCCTCATGTGACACTATCCACTCTGCCATAGCTCGGCTACAGACTCAGCACCCGAGTGCCTTTATTGTGATCTCGGGTGACTTCAACCATGTATCACTGGACAAAAAAAAAAAAATTTCCCCCAGGGATCAATAAAGTATTCTGATTCTGATTCTGATTCTGATTATGCCATTTTATGATAAAACAGCTTTTGTATTCTAAAGAAGGAAAACGTTTGAAGAAGGTAGCTACAGTTGCTGCAATTACAGTGTATTAATATGTTTTGCAATGCATTTTATATCCCTTATTTATTCAAGTAAAATTATTGTTGAGATTAAAAATCTTTTTTTTTTCAAGAGTCACCGACTAGAAAAGAATTAAAATGCATCTGCGTTGATTGTTACTACAATAAGAAATCTACTACTCGTCTCCCATGTGATACGTTTAAATAACCGTTCAGCCATGTTTGCAAAGCTGTAAAAGTGAGTTCAGGATTGTGGGATACTTTAAATGTTTTGCTTCTGTGGGAGTGATCATATGACTTTTGATCCTTTAAGAAATGTAGAACTGCTGTTTTTCTGTCCTTTTTCAATTTAGCATCACTCTAGAGGAGGAGTTCCTCCTACACTCAGGCTGAACCTTTTGAAGGCTAACACTGTTCATTCTAGCGGGCTTTCATTTCCATCAGGATATGTATGCATTATTAAGTTGGGTGTGTGAAACATATGCACCGGATGCACATGCTTTTATTGTACTGCACTGCAGAACTCATCCTTGAATCAACAGTAATTTAGAAAAGATCCCTCTCTAACGGACCCTGTCCACTGTGCTCTGTGTGGGCGAGTTTCTGCTTTCCGAGTGTGTTAAATTGGAAGTTGGCGTTGCTCTGTGGGTAAAAGTTGCGTGGACCTGATTTCCTCCCACAGGCCGCCCTGCCGCTTCACTCTGCCAGGGCTGACGACATGTGACTGTTGGAGATAACTAATGGGGAGGTGAAGAGTACTTCAGGATCTCCCTCTAACAGTAGACTTCATAGTAGGCCACCCCCGCCATTTGTCAAAACCTCACCACCCACAATGCACCACATGAAATCACTCTCCAGTGTGGACATGTTGTTGCTTTGCCTGTGGGTGAACTGAACTGGTGTTTTATAATGTTGGTTGCCTGGATCTCTGGTTGGTAATTGTCAGTGGGGGTAATGGATTTTTCCAATAGAAAACTTGGGGACTTTTCAAGAAAACAAATTGCAAACTCAGTGTCAGAAACCCACACATTAGATTCGCCAACTAAACAGGGCATATAGCAAGGCTTATTTCCCAAATGTGGAGGTTAGAGAGAGCAAACAAGCAGTTCAAATTGAATCAGCACATTCATAAATTCATACCGAGTTCAAATTTACATTCCATCCTCATGCTCTGGTGCTCGGGTGTGTGTGTGTGTGTGTGTGTGTGTGTGTGTAATCTCACTGTAAACACAAACACGGAGGCTTACCACCCTCTGATAGTGGTGTCATGGAGCATGGTATCTGCTGGCTGTGTGGGCTGCAGGGAGAAATGCTCCACTGCTCACCTACCAACTGTCTGCTATGGCTTGACCAGTGGGATGCTTGCTGGTTGTGAATGGAGTTAATGCTTTAGGTCTATAGTGAGTACATTTATAGTCTCTATAGAAGAAGCTTCGCAACAGGCAGAGATTGCACTGAGCTTAGACATACACAGCTCAGAGTGCAACATGGTGTTGTCTGAAATAGGAAGTGTTGTTCTACTCCAACCAGCAGTGCCGTGTGGTTCAGCCGGTTAGAAGGTTAGAAGGTCAGGGTCTTGATAAATATTTTGCTCACTGCTAGCAAACCAACTGAGGAAATCAAATCCAGCAATTAAATAATAAATTCATTTGGATTACTAAAAAGCTTTGCTTGTTGTTCTCCAAAAAGGGTTAAAAAACAAACACAAAACAACTGTATGTCACTGAGCTATACCTAGAAAACTTCATTATGAGTCCTTAATACTTAATACTTACTAGAGATTTAATCTTTAAGGTATTTAAAATCTATCTTTACTGTGAGTATCAAGAGCAGTTTAGAAGTTGACTTGTTAGTCTTTCAGTATTTCTTTATTCTTTGCATCTGAATGTTTTGCAGTAAGTTTTCCTTTTTGTGCGCATAGTTTTTCTATTCCCTTCTTTTCATTAAGACATTGTCACTATTTGTTTCATGGCTATTCCAGACAGAATAGGCGTGAAACAAATAGAAACATGGTTACAGGGTTGCAGTTTGCCAGTCACACAGTAGACCAGCCCTTAGGCATGCTTTTTTCACTCTCACGGACACCTTAATTCACCAAATAAATATATTGCAGTAGATACGAAATAAGCGATTCAGATCACAAATTCTCAGGAAAGTCGAGTTCTATGACAAGCAACTAAGGGCTATACATCCCCATGGATCAGTTGGACTTTGGATGTTTTAATCACAGAAGTCACCACCCCCATTAGAAAATAATAGACATCTAATGGATTTCACTTCTTGGAGATGGAAACTATACCAAACTATCTACCATCTCTTATATAGGTTTACAACTAAAGCCACTATGACCTCATCTGTTTCTACTTTATTGTATTTACATCTCTGAATAAATATCTAATGATGATTAGATGATCTCCAAAACAAGAAAAATAAGAAATTAAAACCTAAATGACTTGCATGTTTTGTTTTCTTTAGGTCATTTTTGAATCTTATTACTTCCTGTTAGTTCAAAATCATTTAATGCATCTTTAAGGCAGATACCTATCATTGTGTGTGTGTGTGTGTGTGTGTGTGTGTGTGTGTGTGTGTGTGTGTGTGTGTGTGTGTGTGTGTGTGTGTGTGTGTGTGTGTGTGTGTGTGTGTGTGTGTGTGGAGTCCTAATTACTTTCTTTGCTTCACTCCATCAACGTCTGGACAAATTGATGTGGGGTGATGCATGACTGTGAAATGCTCCGGCATATTTTGCATGCAATAATCCATTGCTCATAAAGCATTGTTCTCTGATTTGACAGATGGTCATTTGACACTAAATCAGACTTTGATACGAGATCACAGGGCCGTGTTAGTGACAGAGAATCACAGAAAGAGGAAATGTGATCAAAAACAGACAGGAGACAGAAAAACTGGCTTAAACCAAGCCTGAAAGCTGAGTGAAAAAGAGAGAAATTGGGTGTGAAAGAAGGCAGTAGATGGAAAGAGAGATTTTGAAAGAGAAACTGTAGATAACGACAGGGAGACAGAAGAAGAGACGGAGAAATTATGCATGAAAGCACTACTAAGGGACAAGGAGCTCTTCACCTCGAGGCCCATCCAGAGAGACATAGTAGCCAGACTGTGCGGGAGACTTTACATCCATAATCACAGCACTCTCACAGAGTCTAATGCTTTATGACGGCTGTGCTGGTCCTGAGATGGCAGCGGGTGGTTGTGGGTCGTGGTGAGCCACAGGAATAATGGCTTGAGTCAATCTGAAATACACGACATTTAGACTGGGCGCTCTCCATGTCAGCTGATGTGACTGGATCGATAGAATTTCTAACGCCACACTTTTTCCTACCTTAAACTCAGACCTCCCACCAACACTCCACTGTTCCCCCATCTTGCTGTTTTTCTGATGTCGCTTTTGATCTCTTGTGTGTTGAACAACCAGAGGGGTTAAAAAAATGATCAAGCTGTCAGAGGAGCTAAAAATACTTGCTTTCATCTCTGTAAAGTGGTGGTTTTAGGTGGTGTGCTAGAGCTTGTGTACGGCCCTGCGTTCTCTCAGCCAAGGATCTGGAGTCCCTTCAAGTCACGGGGCAGGGGTCGAACATGCAGTGTCATCATGCTCCACTCTCACAGTGTTGGCTTGATGGGTGTCTGTCAATGCCTGAGACTAAAAGCTGAAGCAGTAGTCGCGGCAGCAGCAGCTCTTCTCAGAGGCAGCCAAATCCCACAGGCCAGATGAGGCTCTGATTCCTGAGGCAGCAGTTTGCCCCAGCCTCCCTCCTCAGCTCACTCCCAACCACTTCCATCCCCCCACATCACTCACCACTCACTCAGCAACCCGTGCACTGACAGACAGTCGTCTGGCTGGGGCCTGACATTCGGTGTACACAGCGCCAAGCCCTCCGACACAGGAGCTGTCAGTCAAACGACACTGGCAGGGAACCCTTGGATGTGTTTGGACAAGAGGATGAGGATTTCAGCAGTGCAGATAGCTATTTGCCATGCCGTCAGGGGTGGGGGTTGGAGTTGGGGGCCAGGGCCGAGGCTTTCTCCCCAGCCTTGTGGCTTCACTACATGGCCTCTGGATGGAGCCTCCGGCCTCTTATATGCCGCTGCGGTGCAGTGCCGTGACAGTGTGGCAGTGGCAGTGGGCTGATTTCACAGTGACGGAGACAGATAGCGGAGACTGACTTTGATAATGTGAAAAAGGAAATAAGCTTTTTTTTTCTTCTGTGTATCCAGGGAGGCTGATAAGATTGCTGCTCTGAGTGCTGGAATTACAGTCTGGTTCCATCTCCACAGCTCTCTGCTTAAGAAGATTCACATAATCATAGATTTCAGTTTTAATAACACTTTGTGGGAAAACATCATTTTTGTTTTCAAAATGCAATCATGAATAACAGCTGCAATCTATGAGCATGGTTTTGGCCCAAATCGTCTTATTTGTGCTCAGCTTGAGCGACGCATTGTTTTTAAGTCAAACTTTGAAAGAGTGTAATGTCAAAGCACTCGACAGCTACTGTTAATTTCAGGGGCTATAATGGCAACTTTTGCCATTAATTCACTCAGCTGTAGTTAATTTATGCTCATTCTGTGATTTGGCAAAACAACATAAACAAAACTGTTTGACTGTTTACTGGCTAATATTCTTTCTGCATCAAGTATCTGAGCTGTTATATTTAGTCAAGTAAGGTTTCCTGATAAAAGAAACACTGTTTATCATCATAATCTGAATCTGCAGCTACCACACAAATCTTTTAAGTGTTTCTGTGAACTGGACCTAACATGCTGTTACAATGGTAGATGTTCATAATTAACATGGCCATAGCTGGAAATAATCAGGTCAGCATATGCACAATTAATCCCCATAAGCCGTCTATTTTGCTCTTGGGTCTGGTTGATATCAACAGGTCATCTCAGGCCACATGTGTTCATTTCAGGCAAACTATAATGGAAGCGCTAAAGCTACTATCATTTCCCACAATAAGAAGGTGATAATTGTCATTTTTAACCAAGAGATCTCTTTCAAAGATAAATTAATTTCCAACCAAGAACCAGAGATTCTGATTTTTCATGTCGGGTCAGTTTATTTTAAGAACAGAGGCAGTGAGTCAGTGCTAGCTAGGTGAGGGTAAGCCAATCAGATAAAAAGTGAGATTGTATGAAGGAAGGCCTTAAAAAAGACTAAAATGACATGTTCAAATCAAATCAAAATTTATTTATATAGCACATTTAAAAACAACAATGTCGATCAAAGTGCTTCACAAATTAGGAAATAAATAAAACAAGACAAATTTGCCAAACAGCAACACAAGACAAGACAAACTTAGAAGCCAGCCGAATGATAGACAAACTAACTTAAGTCAGAGCCAAGGTAAAAAGATGAGTCTTTAAGCAAAATTTAAAAGACTGAATAGACTCAGAAGTGCGAATGGCAATGGGGAGATTGTTCCATAGTCTAGGTGCTGCGAGGTGCTGCTCCCAGTGCTGCGAGCCTGGACCTAGGTTGCATTAAGAGCATCTGGTTTGAAGATCTCAGTGCTTTTTTTTAGGATTGTACAAATGGAGAAGTTCTGTTAAATAGCTAGGCGCGGTATTGTTTAAGATTTTATAAGTGAGTAAAAGAATTTTAAAATCAATGCGAAATTTCACAGGAAGCTAGTATCCATTGGATGAAGTGAGGAGCTGCATCAAGGGTCAATAAAAGATAAATAGGAATGATTTTAATTGTAAATCATGGATGCCCAGTCTAGTGCCAGAATAAAAAACGTGGAGCTGTAAATGAGTATAATAACCTACCAACAGTTATTATTAATATTATAAACCATGTATCTACTTTAAATACATGTAATCCCACTGTGTTGATGTTTGATGCAGTTGCACCAAATTATATTAAGACATTACATTAGTTGTGTACTTATAAAATATAAGATAAGAGAACCTTTATTAGTCGCAAACGTGGGAAATTTGTTTTATATAAAAATAAATAATAAAAATAAAAGCAAGACAATGCCATGATGCATTCTCAATAATCTAGGAAAGAAAGTTAGAGGGCTAATTGTGTTTGTTTCGCTTTTACCACAGAGATGATTCTGCTCATCTGGACGCAACGTTTTCGGTTAGAGAAGCATTTCATCACGCATCCAAGTGACTTCTTCAGTCTTGAGACTGAAAAGTCACTTGGGGGGATGATGAAACGTGATGAAACGTTTCTCCCGCTGAAAACTCTGTGTCCAGAGGTACCGAATGAACTTTGTGGTAAAAGCAAGACAAACACAATTAGCCCAGAGAGATCAACATCATTAATTTATGTCAACAGAGTGTCAGCTTATCCGGTTTCCGTTTCCAGTACATTCGATTTTATTTAAATATCTGTAAAGCTGGTTAGACAAATTCCAATAAGGCATTTTCAAATATTATAGAGCAACATCACTGCAATGTGAGCGAGTAAAATGCTTGAGATGGCCAACTACAGTGTATATATATTTGAGGTTCAGATCCCATCTACAGTGATGAGACTGCTAGAGTGAGTGATAATTTTCAGAGGTGCTAACTCCCTGCCTCTCTCCAAATGTCTAAAAGACTCTGAAGTGATGTTAGCAATCACAGCTTAAGACTCGCTGAACCCTCTGATAATCACTAGAGCCTTCTCTCATAAATGTCAGCATGAGCGTAGTGTGCTGCACACACTCACAATGTGCTGTCATTATCACTGTCCACATTTTAATTTCATTTCCTTTACTTGTGATTTCTGCTCTTTTTACATCCACTTTCTGGTGGTGGGTGTGTTCCCTGTTCACCTTTAGCGCTGATCTAGATTTACACACTCAATTAAAAAAAAAAAAAAAAAAAAAATTATAGTTAATGCTCTGACAATAAAAGTCATTGTGATTCCGAGCTGATTTGATTAATTCAGTTAATCTGCAATTAGTATTTTATATTTATTTCTATTTTACTGGATAATGCAAGTGTGACTGTCAATCAGTTATTCGTTTGTTCAGAAAATCACAGTCCCATGTCAGATTTTTCATTTAGTTTATATTAATCGAATAGGAAAACAATAACAAATTTGATATGAAGTAGGATTGGGATTTTTCCCATATTTTTTTGCTACAGGAGGTGTCACTCTTGCTGGCCATTAGGCAGAATTAGAATGAAGGCATAAAGCTTTCACACTTCCTGCATTTTTTCAGACCCAGAAGACCCCGCAGAGTAATCTGGCATTTGTTTCAGCACATTTTATTAGTGTATTGAATTCACATTCACATTGTAAAGCTGGTGTATCTACTAAATACACTTATATGCATTGTGTAATTAATTGCCATTGCCACAAAATGCATTTCACACAGAGATATTTCTGCAGCTTCCCCATGTCATTATGAAGGAATCTGAGCAAACCACATCCAGGAGACAGCAGTGCTCTGAGTGGACCTGTACAATACTGATTCAGGATTTATTTGAAGATCTTGTGTTAAAGGTTTTATATGTAATAAACACATTTATCAAATGCTCAGAAGTTGGGGCACATCTGTGGTTTGGGTCTGTCTGTTCAAACCTGAGTTGTTTTCTGATACAAATCAATTTGATGCCACGTTGTTTTAACTGAACTGTGCAAATTTGTTTGTAATGTTCATGCATGCGTGTGTTATTTGGCAGCTGCAGATAACCTCAGTCAAAACTAAAGTGTGAGGAGTCTAATGTACCTGCTCCTCTCAGCAAACTCCATCCTTGTTGGGTTTTTGATATTCGACCAAATTTTCCAGGTGCAGGTTTAATGCAAACCATTCAGCTCTGGCTGTAATTAAATCTGTTCTGCTAATGATCCAATTAAGTGAGAATAAGTTAAAGAAAGGCTATGGCACTTTAATTAAGTCATGTCAGCGGAGAGTAAAACATTGGCATAGCCTTCCCCGGCTTCACAGTTGGCTTACTGGCTATCTGGCGAGGATTGCTCTGGCCTCTGGTTTGAATGGTGTTTTTGTGTGATAATATACTCCAGCTTCACAGTGCCTCCTGCACAGCTTGAGGCCTCTTGCTTCTCTGCTCTTTCTACTAATCCTATAGATGCTCAATACTTAATCCTTTTTTCTTTTTTTTTTTAAACTTTCCACCCCAAGCAAAAGATGCTAAGAAAAGCAAAGCATAGCATGATATATGGATCAGTAGGTCACTGAATCATGTGATTCAGGTGTGTTGACCCAAGGTGAGATCTAAAACCTGCAGGGACACCGGCCCTCGTGGACTGGGATTGCCCACCCCTGGACTAGATGGATTTATATTTCAAGTGTGCATTTCTACTTGTTCAAAGCAGATTTACTAGTTTTATTAAAAAAGCAATGAAAATATATGCAGCATTAGTGGAGTTTTATGCAATTTTAAATTCATAGTTACCAGAGGATGAATTCCAATTGCTTGGGGATCCCTTTGCCAGTAAGTGTAGAAGCAAATGCAGCTCCCATTGATAATTTATACAGTACTTGAACATGGTATAAAATAAGCGGTATCTCAGTATCCAGATGTTAGCACTGGCATTGTGTTTCCATTAGCATTTACTTCAAATTATTATTATTATCATTATTATTATTATTATTATTTGTACTCTGCCACAGTGGATTTTAAATCAAACATTCAAGATGTGATTGGCATGCAGTCTTTCTGCTTTAATTCAAAGGGATTTAACAGAAAGAAATTCTATTAGCTGTTTAAGAATGAAAGGCATTTTTAAAGACTACATTGTCCTCCATTTTCAGAGGCTTAAAAGTGATTGGAACTAATGTAATTTTAAGTATGAGGATTGTTTTTAATACTTTGGATGAACCTCCTTTGCAGTCAATGACTGCCTGATGTCTAGAACCCATGGGCATCACCAAATGCCAGGCCTGCAGCTGCCATCAGTTGGTACTTAATTGTGGGTCTTTCTGCCTTCAATTTTGTCTTCAGTAGTTGGAGAGGATGCTCTGTTGAGTTGAAGTCAGGGGACTCACTTAGCCACTGAAGAATATCCCATTTCTTTGCAATGAGGCTTCTGTCACTAACATGACATCTCTTTGGACTCAGTGAAAAGTTAACAAATTCCAGTTCCGGATTTTTTACCTGCTTAATTTGTCATGGAATAAAAAGGGGACAGACTTCAGCATGAAACTGTTTGTCAGTGAATTGTCTTTCTTTTGAACCTTTGAAAGCATCAGTGAATAAACAAAACATAGCTGTTCCCGAACACACTGCAATACTTTTGTTAAACTCTTCGGATTAAAGCTGAGGGTCTGCACTTACTGATTGCATGATGAATTACAAAAAGTGGGTCATTGTCCAAAAACTGACAGGCAGTATTTTCTTTGTATTCCTAATTATTTTGGTTGCCTGGATTTCCATCCAAATATAGTACAAATTTCAACTAAATTCAAAAATAAATCTGCTGAAGAAACTGAAATAATGCTCACATTTATCCACCAGTGTTGTGTTACTGTTACTAGTGGCAGTTCCTCCATAGTCAGGTCCCAGTGAACTGCAGCAGAAAATGAGATTACAATGAGATAATTGAAACAGCAACAGGGAAACCTCATAAAGTGAATCTAGCAACTGAAACATTTGGCTCACATGCTTTGTTTTCATAAAGTATGTTGGATTCGGATGTTGCTTCATTATTATTATTATTTGGATTTAATTGCTTGAACAATTTACTGATTTCCTTATGTTGTCCTTGTCCCCTAAATACTTGTCAGAAAATGGATGGATGAAAACTTTTAGAGCAAGGGTTTTTATGTGCAAACTGAAAATGCAAATACTCATAAAAATAGGTAATAATAATAATAGTAATACTCTCAGCAGCTATCCTCATTTCTTTTTAGTTTAAGGTTCAGCAGTATGTTATTACATCTTTCTCCCTCGTTCTCACTGTTTCTTGATCAAAAATCTCATTAGTATGCACATAGACATCACATTCTTGCATTTAGAGGCACAGAAATTGAGCCTAGCCCAAACTTACAAAATTAGGCTTAATTGGGTGTTTGGCAGAGTGTTAGCCAATGACCTAGGGGCTGATGGAAGGCTGCGATGTTTGAGCTGTCTTCACCAAGGCCTAGATCTGCGTGGCCTGCAGCCCTGTCTCCAGTGGGGTGATGGGAATTAAGATCTGGCATCCCCAGCTGGGTCAAGGTGGCTTCCTGCTGTCTGAGACTTACAGGGATACCCGGCTTGATGCCAGCCACGTCACCCCTGCCAGTTTAACAGCACCATCTGCCCCAGCTCCTCCTTCCGCTCAGCAAGGCTCGTCAAAACAAGTCAAGATGGCAGCCCCAGGTGGCTGTGTATGACAGCTACGGCAGAGGGGATGCTGAGTGCTGCTGTGCGGTTGTGGCAATCATCCAGGCAAGCCTGGGCTGGTCTTATATCATATAACTACCTCAACACCTTCTCAGCTGTGAGACAGCCATGTAGCAACCTGCTGCCCGCTTCACCAGACAGACTGCTGGTCAGGGATTACAATTTAGCTTTGGATCAGCTCAGGGCTATGGCAGCCTTCCTGCACTCTGTGACATGGGAGCTATAGCGGTTGGATATGTAAGCTGCAGTTTCTAGTGTTCAAGTCCTGGAAAAATTTGTGATTTCAGATATTAAACTGGAGCAAGGGCTGCAAGTTTCATGAGATGATACGGAAGATATTTTGAAACTGGTACAGAATCTGGCAGGTTGTTTAAAATATTTGAACTGTTTGAAACTATATTTATGATCCAGAGTTCAAATACATACCTCAAAAAATTAAAATAACTCAATAACTGTCATATAGCGGCATCTCTTAGCTATGGAAAACCAAAACTGCTGTTTAAACTAGTTAATATTCTATGTGTTGCTTTTAGATGGCTTATTGCTCCCAGTGGAGAGTATTTAATAAGTGGCATGCTAAATATTTATATCACACTTTACAGAGTATAGCTGGCTTCAGCTGAACTGTAGATTTCCTAATGCCCTATGCACAAATTATGTTAAATGTCTATTTGAATATATGTTTAATTACATCCCAGACATATTACATTTATATTTAAAAATAAATCTGACTAATATAGTTCAATCAAAGTAGCAAGTCATTTGTTATACAAGTATTAAGTCACAAAATCAAATATTTAGTTTATATTGAAGTTCTATAATTTTTGTTTGCATTATATGTTTTAAAAAAAACCCACTTTTTGTCTGAACACAAGTTACTTGCATCAACTCCACAAATCAAACCCAGTTCAGCACTTATTCTTTCGCAAAAGACAGCGCTTGTTATTAAGACTAAGCGATTCTCACTCATTCTAGTTGGGCTAAAGGCACTCAGATATTTACTTCTGGAATTGTAGTGACCAACAAAAAAGCAAAGATAGTAATTATTTGTCTTTGTCAAAGGAAGTGTGATGCCAAAAAAGCTGGCTCCAGTGCCCAAAATAATTGCTTATCCCATGTTTCGATGATGAAATTTAAATTTAGGCCTAGCTTAATTAAAAGTTAACTGAGATCAGTTAAGTTAGGTGTGAAACTTGATTTATTTTCTCCATCATGGTAGTGTTTTAGCAACTGCTTTGTTAATGATGTGTGCTACAGATGATCCTCTGCAGCACAGCATAAAAAAATCAAAGCTGAATGCTTTCTTAGGAATTTTTTTTTTTTAATTGTTGGATTTTGACAGCAATTCATGTTAAATATTTAAGTAAATTGGCACAGCTGGTCAAATGACAATAAATATATGGAGTTTTTTTTTATTAAACTGTTTATTGGGTTGAGACTGGGAATACTGCCCAGTGTTAATTTAATTAACCCTACGCCTAACATACTGCAAAATTCCAAATTAAAGCTAACACACTAACACAGTCACGTTAATAGCAGTTTGACAGACCATGTGTTATGCAATAACTGATTTAAAAAAAAGAAACTGAAAATAAAGCTGGAAACATGAGGGTTGCTTTGTGTGCTCACACTGCTCAGAAAAGACGTGTACAGATATCTGCATACAAATTTGAATAAAGGCCTCACTGTAAAAAGGAAAACAAGGTGTCATTTCCAACAATGCTACATTAAGTACAGGTTAGTTCTGCTCTGTTTCAATAAAATTCTAGTCTTATTGCAGAATAGGAATATGCAGGGCTTTGCTATAATCATTTAGAGTGAGGACTGAGTAAAGAGCAACAAGGCAAAATCAAAGTTTTGGCACTATGCTCACAGCTTTAAGCCATCCAGCTGTGCCAATTACCCACTTGTTCTGATAACATCTCCCCCTCTCATTCCAAATAAATAAACACTCAGAGCAGCAACTGTCACACATATATTGGGCTCAAAATAAGGCTTCCATTTTGGTGTTAAATTCAGCACAGTTTACAGTAAATAGTCTCCAACTGTTCTTAGTAATTTAGTAACCTTAGTAAAGATTTCAGGTTTCATGGTTTCATTATTTGATGCAGAAGATGAGACCAACTTTGACAATGGCAAGGTCTCAGTAACATGTCTGCATTTATAAACTTCCTAGTGACCAAAAGTGGTTCAGGGTGCTGCAAGTGCTTGCAATTGGTCCCAGACAGCAAAAGATTCAATTCAATTCAATTTTATTTATATAGCGCCAAATCACAACAAAAGTCGCCTCAAGGCGCTTCATAGATACAGAGAAAAACCCAACAATCAAATGACCCCCTATGAGCAAGCACTCTGGCAACAGTGGGAAGGAAAAACTCCATTTTAACAGGAAGAAACCTCCGGCAGAACCAGGCTCAGGGAGGGGCGGGGCCATCTGCTGCGACTGGTTGGGGTGAGAGAAGGAAGACAGGATAAAGACATGCTGTGGAAGAGAGCCAGAGGTTAATAGCAGATATGATTCAATGCAGAGAGGTCTGTTAATACATAGTGAGTGAGAAAGGTGACTGGAAAGGAAAAACTCAATGCATCATGGGAATCCCCGGCAGCCTACGTCTATTGCAGCATAACTAAGGGAGGATTCAGGGTCACCTGGTCCAGCCCTAACTATATGCTTTAGCAAAAAGGAAAGTTTTAAGCCTAATCTTAAAAGTAGAGATAGTGTCTGTCTCCCGAATCCAAACTGGAAGCTGGTTCCACAGAAGAGGGGCCTGAAAACTGAAGGCTCTGCCTCCCATTCTACTTTTAAATACTCTAGGAACAACAAGTAAGCCTGCAGTGCAAGAGCGAAGTGCTCTAATAGGGTGATGTGGTACTACAAGGTCATTAATATAAGGTGGGGCCTGATTATTTAAGACCTTGTATGTGAGGAGCAGGATTTAGAATTAAATTCTGGATTTAACAGGAAGCCAATGAAGAGAAGCCAAAACAGGAGAAATATGCTCTCTCTTTCTAGTCCCTGTCAGTACTCTTGCTGCAGCATTTTGGATTAGCTGAAGGCTTTTCAGGGAGTTTTTAGGACTTCCTGATAATAATGAATTACAGTCGTCCAGCCTGGAAGTAATAAATGCATGAACTAGTTTTTCAGCGTCACTCTGAGACAGGATATTTCTAACTTTAGAGATGTTGCACAAATGGAAGAACGCAGTCTTACATATTTGTTTAATATGTGCGTTGAAGGACATATCCTTGTCAAAAATAACTCCAAGGTTCCTCACAGCGTTACTGGAGGCCAAGGTAATGCCATCCAGAGTAAGAATCTGGTTAGACACCATATTTCTAAGATTTTCAGGGCCGAGTACAATAACCTCAGTTTTATCTGAATTAAGAAGCAGAAAGTTAGCGGCCATCCAGGTCTTTATGTCTTTAAGACATTCCTGCAGTTTAACTAATTGGTGTGTGTTATCTGGCTTCATGGATAGATAGAGCTGGGTGTCATCTGCATAGCAGTGGAAATGTATGCTATGTCTTCTAATGATGCTGCCTAGGGGAAGCATGTATAATGTAAACAGAATTGGTCCTAGCACTGAACCCTGTGGAACTCCATAATTAACCTTAGTGGGTGAAGAGGACTCAACATTTACATGTACAAATTGGAGTATATTAGATAGATATGATACAAACCACTGCAGTGCAGTACCTGTAATACCTACAGCATGTTCTAATCGCTCTAATAGGATATTATGGTCAACAGTATCGAACGCTGCACTAAGGTCTAGCACAGGGGTGTCAAACTCAAATACACAGTGGGCCAAAATTCAAAACTGGAACAAAGTCGCGGGCTAACATTAATATTTATTGAAATATATTTATTCCTCCAGATATGAGAATGAATCTTTTCTTATGGACTCAAACAAGTTTTGCTGAAAAACTGAATATGGAACAAGCAAAGCTTAATACTAAACAAAATATATATATATATATATATATATATATATATATATATATATATATATATATATATATATAAGCTGTATAATACCAGTAGGCCAGCTCTAATAGTAATTTGTTATGGCTTTGCGGGCCAAATGTAATTAGGCTGCGGGCCAAATTTGGCCTGCAGGCCAGAGTTTGACACCTATGGTCTAGCAGGACAAGCACAGAGATGAGTCCACTGTCAGAGGCCATAAGAAGATCATTTGTAACCTTCACTAAAGCTGTTTCTGTGCTGTGATGAGCTCTGAAACCTGACTGAAACTCTTCAAATAAACCATTCCTCTGCAGATGATCTGTTAGCTGTTTGACAACTACTCTTTCAAGGATTTTTGATATGAAAGGAAGGTTGGAGATTGGCCTATAATTAAGACAGCTGGGTCTAGAGATGGCTTTTTGAGTAAAGGTTTAACTACAGCCAGCTTGAAGGCCTGTGGTACATAGCCGATTGTTAGAGATAGGTTGATCATATTTAAGATCGAAGCATTAATTAATGGCAGGACTTCTTTGAGCAGTTTTGTAGGAATGGGGTCTAAAAGAAACGTTGATGGTTTGGAGGAAGTAATTATTGAAGTTAACTCAGAAAGACCAATTGGAGAATAAGAGTCTAACTTAACATCAATGGTACTAAAAGTAGCTGTAGATAATATTACATCTGTGGGATGATTATTGGTAATTTTTTCTCTAATGATAAAAATTTTATTTGTGAAGAAGTTCACGAAGTCATTACTAGTTAACGTTAAAGGGATGGTTGGCTCAAAAGAGCTCTGACTTTTCGATGTAATCATTCACCAGCAATCAGTTTTCATGGACACAGAGGTTGCTTTCCTATTTTTACCTATTTAGTGTGACCGAGGTCTTTAACTAAAACTAGCCATAACTATCTGGGTTTTACCTTAATGTAGTGTAGGTTTTTGTGTTTTATGACAAATTATTGTGTCCTGGCCTGGGCACAGCCAAATCAGTTATTGCCAGAGATGTTGAGTGTTGGTTTTTAATATAATAAGACTGATGTCAAAAAGTGAGATTCAACTCATTCAGATGTGAGATAAAAAAGCTGCTGCCATAAGTGCATAATTTACTCACAGGTGATGCCATCATCATCTACTTTTTTCATCTCACATCCCTCTATCTTTATCTCTTCTCTCCTAACATCTTGCTCAGGAGGAGTTCAAACCCAGCACACCTAAGAGGACGTAATTAGCTTTATTTTCCTTCTTCTTTAAACCATCACTCATTACTGGAAGTGCTAAAGATACGCCTCTTGGCCAAAGCCACCCTGATGTGTGACGCACGGCAAGGTGATGGTGTTAGTTTTGCAGGAGTGCAGTGTGATGAAAGGATAAATGGATCCTCCAGGCTAATGGAGGGAGGCGGCTCAACCTGCAGCCCACTGAGTGGAGCCAGCTGTAACCGAGCTAGGAACGACTCTCTCTGGCTGGGCGGCAGAGCTGTTTTTCATGTTCTGAATGTCGCCGTTCTTATTTCTGCTGCTGAGAGCAGGGAGGATTTGGATGTCACCTGCTAGGGTTATGTTTCTGAAACACAAGGTCTGTCCACCTAAATTCATCATTGTCATTCAGCTCACAGCCCCGGTGCCTCGCTCCTTCTGCAGAGAGGCTGCCAGCTGTGCAGATGTTAGACATGACAACTCGGGTAGAGCTGACAAACAGCTGCTGTTCACTAAACCCCTGTTTGTATTTATTGACCATTAAGGAGGAGGCATTTTTTTTACAGAATGAATTTGCTGACTGTAGCAAGGAGGTGTTTGATGGTAGTATTACCTGCCATTCCCCCCCCCCCCCCAATACCTTCTAACTCTGTACTATTGAACACCTTTAAAGACCTCTTAATTATATTTCTTTTGGCATCAGGCAGGCTGTGACTTGATTTGAATGCAAAGTTGTTTCTAACACTTCAATCTGCTTTTATTATTCTTTTATGAGCAATTTTCAGCATTATTGTGGGAGTTGGTCAAGTAATTACTTCCAATTCACTGCCTCTGGAATGTTATTCAGTTTGATGCAGTTCCTTGGTGAATTTTAGAAAATGCCTCCTGTTGGATTAATTTGATTATTTCTTTGAAATAATTTTCCTGAAGTGCTTTCTTGCTAGAAATAATTCACAGTAGCACATTTGAGGCCAGCTGGATTTTCGTACAAATGGCAAAGCTGTCTACAACAACTGCCTATCACAGCTTGTAGGATAAAGTTTCATTTAATCAGTGAGATTGCTTAATAATTTGCTTACAAGTTATAGCGCTTATTTTAATTCAGTCAGTAGCAGCAATGACGTAAATCTTTTTTTAGTTAGCTATGTGTTTGTCTAGCAATGGTTTTAAACCATCACACATAAAACTAAATTATGCTTTGTGGCTTTTTATATGTAAACTGTGCTAACTTGGCAGACTGCCATTTGGGCCTAGTGTATGATTTTGTTACCAAAGAAAATGCCAAACAAAACTGTGCTGGCCTTGTGTGGCTGCCTCCCTGGTGAAAGTTAAATTTTCAGATGAGCAGTGTCAGAAATAAAATATGCTTATTATTATACTTTAAATCATGTTTTTTATGCTCTTTGGATAACATGAATAACACTTTTTAAGGCAATTGATTTGAATGTAAAAAAGTAAATGTAAATCCCATTCAAGTAAATAAAACTAAGAAATCATATGTTGCAGAAACTTTGACATTAGCTCTTTAAAATAGTGAATAGTCTTTACTAACTCATTAGTATATCTGCCTTAAAATATTAAGTACTTGGTACAGTTTTTTTAATGTATTTATATACATTTCTTTGAATATTAAAACTACGTTAAAAAATATAGATCATTTTAAGAATAAAGTGGAAATGTGGAGATTAAAGGCCTCTGCAAAATTTCTTACCCAGATCAGTTTATGATATTGTACATAAATTGTAAATTTATTCTCTCTTAGCACATAAACACAGTGTGGTGTCGGTGTCAGTGAGAATTATTAGAAACATTTTTATATATATTTATATATCCTGTAGCTCTTTTTTTAGTAATAAACAAAAAAAACAAACAAAAAACAATCTCTTCATTAGAATATGTATGTATTTGTTAAATGTATCCAGGACTACGGGGTTTAGAAACTGGTGAAGTCCAGAGCTTTTCTCTTAATGTATCATAATTAAGGTGCAGCACAATCAACAGCAGAAATTTTTAAAACTGTACTTTTTTGCAGCTTCCTTCTTTTGCAGAAGCAACTGTATATAGATGAATGTTGAGTTTATAAAACAATGACAAAAAAATGGTAAATGGACTGATTCTTATATAGGGCTTTTCTACTCTCCCAGAGCACTCAAAGCACTTAATAAAACACAATCACACAAGTACTTTCTCTCATGCTCCATACACAGATCAATCCACCAACCTTCCAAATGACCTGCTCTAACTCCTGAGCTACAGCCACCCCCAAAACCAAACAACAAAATACAGAATTATTCCTTCACTTTAAATTAAACTAGCAGAAGGGAAAAAGTTATTTATCACTTGGTTCAATTCCTTGCCTAAACCAACCAATCATCATTCTTAGTGATGGACCCAACTCCCTCAACAGAGTCCAGTCAGAGGCAGTGTACAGTGGGCTTTAATCTTGTAGAATTTCTATAAAATCGTTTCAAAGTAAAAGCAATCTACAGCATCACACACCGATTTATGCCAATTTGTACTGGCTTGAAAAACAATTACCAAGGTCTAGACTTTGGTGACCTATGGATGTATCCCTTCTTGCGTCACCTCATTTGTTCTTTGTTCCCTGTACTGTCTAAAGTTTCTAAACTGTCTGTATGACATATGCACTGTACTTTTTATTTTATTTAAAAAAGCTAAAATCCGTACACACTCTCACAGCAAAAGAGTCCATTATTTCAAAACTAATTTCTTTCATTTTCGGTGACCTTCAACCCAAAGCTTACAGAGCTTCCTAACCTAACCTGAGCTTCGTGTTATGTATATGCAGTAGCTGTCAAAGTGTGGGTGGCAGGCCATCATTTTAAGATAACAGCACATTATCTGAAGATGCTTTGACAGTAAATCTTCATTCCCCACACCCTTACCTTAAATTTACATAAATTTGCATCAGTGTTTTGTTTTAGTAAGTGGGGCATTGGAACTTGAGTGTCCTTGAGGCTAGTGTGTTTGAGCTGTCAAGGAGAAACTTCTCTTCATATTCAATTGGCTTTTTTCTTTTATGCATTTTTTTATTTATTTGTTATGAGCAGGAAGGAGGGCAGGCCATCCTCATTTCCTCAGTCTGATTGTTGAATACTTGACGTCTGTAAAGCATACTCAATTGGCATCCTGTGTGATGCTTTTCCTAGCTGCCTTGCTCTTGAATGTTATATGTGGTTAACAAGCTGTTTGGGTGTGTTATAGCAAGTGTTCATTGAGCGTGTGGTTTCATGACACACACTGTATACACTGAGGGCCATCACTATAGAAACAATCTCATCCTGGATAGGAGATCACTACCTTGCATGCAGCATTCTTCATGAGCCTTCATTTGAAGAGCAACGTCTTATTTATATTAAGTCTGTCTGTCTCAGTCAGAACTCCATGTCTTGTCTCCTGCTTTGACAAATTTAATTAAAAGACTGTGTATCTCAGTGTTTGCTACATTTGGTGTCCTGGTTTCCACAGTAACCAGTGCACAGAAGTGTTTTGAGATGAGAAGCTAAGATACTCTACAGCCACAGAAGGAATGTTTTCCTTTGAAATGAATAAAAGCATCTCCATTACTACAAAGTGCTGGCAGTATGCTATGTTGGCAATGTGTTACATTGTTGCAGCATTGGCAATACATTCCTAATAGAAAAATAAGCTTCAGTGATTGATGCCTGCATTCATTTGCTTTTATTGCTTTTCAATAACTACAGATAAGCTTGCGGTTAGTATATTGATGATGTAAACAAATCATAAAATGAGCTTTAATCCACGTAGGCTTTGATGCCCAATTTACGGAAGGTGGCATTTTTTTTTTCAAAATAACAAATCTGCAGAAGATCGACTTTGTAGCCTAGTCTTGGATAATATCTAGAAGAAACTGGTGAACATGTAGAATATGCTAACTGTTATGGAAGAAGATAGAGTTTATGGTCATGAATGCAGCAGGGACAAAATATAGCAATACAGTTTCTCTGGAGATTTTACTTGAATTGCCTTATTGTGCTACATTATGCCTCTAATACTTTATTAGAAAGAAAATCGAGTGCACTTAGAGTATTCACAGTGTTCGCTTCCACAGTTTGCCATGTTAAACTCTTATTGCAACATGGATGAAATTTATTTTTAAAAGTTTTTTTACACAATAGCCTGCAATGGCTAAATGTAAAGCACATGTCTGAATCTCTTGTTAATTTATTTATTTCTTTTTTAAAATATATATAACATGTGCACATTTAATCACAGCTGTTGCTCAGTGCTTTTTGAAGCACTCTTGGTAGAAATTAAACCCTCAAGTCTTTTCGAGTATGATGTTGGCACACCTATTTGTGGGCAGTTTCTCACATTTTTCCCCACCTTCACCAGACAGGATAGGGGACATCATTACACAGCCATTTTCAGGTCTCTCCAGAGATGTTTAATCATGTTCAACTTTGGGCTCTGGCTGGGCCACAGGATATTGACTGAGTGGTCCCGAAGCGACTCCTTTGTCATCTTGGCTGCTGAAGGTCATTGTCTTGTTGGTTGTCTTTATACGAGGTTCTCCTCTCTCCATAGAGCAACACTGGAGCTCTTTCACAGTGACCATTGGGTTCTTGGTCACATTGCCAAGACCCTTCTAACCCCGTCACTCAGACTGGCCATTCTTCTACCAGGACTCTTCCTAGAAACTTCTTCCATTTACAGATGATGAGGTCCACTGTGCTCACTGGAGCCTTCAATGCTGCAGAAATTTTTCTGTACACTTACCCAGGTCTGTGTGTCACTACCATCCTGTCTCAACAGTCTACAGACAAATCCTTGGCTCAGTCTGTGCTCTGGCATACTCTGTCAACTATGGGACCTTATACAGTGTAGACGGATTTGTACCTTTCCAAATCATGCCCAATCAACTCAGGTTTGCACAGGTGGACTCCAATCAAATTGGAGACACATCTAACAGATGATAATTGGAAACAGGAGGACTTGAGCTTAATTTGGAGGCTGTGTACTTATGTTATATACTTTTGTTTTTTAATACATTTACAAGAATTTCAAGCAAACATTTGTCAGCCTTTAGTCTTTATGGGGTATTGTACATAGACCTTTGGGGTGACAAATGTATTAAATCCATTTTGGAACAAGACTGTAACATGACAAAATGTGAACACTTTCATTTTTTTATTCTTTATTATAAATAAAACATAATTGTAGTTGAAAGGTCAATGATTTATAAAGTACTAGAATTAGAGTAAAATGCGAGCTGTCAGTGGAATAATATCTGAGGATATGTCATAATGTTTATAAGGCTTAAGTCCGTTATTGCTTTCCTGAATGAATTATTTGATGAATGTGGTTTGCAGTAAAAATCTCTTTTTCACTGTTGGATGGATTTCCTTGTAACCAGGTAGCGACACAGTTGCGTCAAGGTGAGTTTTAGCACCTTGTAGTTATCCCATCATCTAATCAAACTATGTTTGTATTTAGTATAATAGTTAAAATAGTATAACAGGAAACTAGTAAATGTGTTATGTTGCATTTAGTTCTAAGGTATTCTGATACAGATTCTTTTAGTCCTGAAAGGGTACTATACTGTGTATAGTACAGTACTTTCACAGAGTGGTAGTTGTTATTTTACTTGAGTAAAGAATCTCAGTAGGGTCTTTGTCTAGAGTGACAGCTACAGTTAACTCATGCATCAAAATTGAATTTGACAAATGCAAAAACCCACAGTTCAGATGAACTGAACTATTTAAAGATACTTAATACTTCTCATTTTATGAAGTGGTTGCCAAACATTTTCAATAAAACACAAATGTTTCCAAGCTTTAATTCTTGATTAATAATCTTCTAGTATAGCTTCTAGAGAGAGAAAAATGGGTTCGGGGTGAGGGTGTTGTATAATGAATCTTATAAAGATTTAGACCATAATAGACACCTTAGGGTACTCCCAGTAACATCTGCAATAAAAACTTCCTTAAAGAGTTCAACCTGCAGCTTCTGACGACAACACAGGACTCCCCTGCTCCACATCTAGATGATAAGAATTTTGATTGCACAACCCTTCAGTGCTATAAAGAGATGTGTACATTTTCTTGTAGCTCCCATGGCTATTATTGTCTCTGTTATTGGTTGGGAGAAGCAACCATTGTGTCAAAGACAGAGTAGAGGTGGGCTCGTGGCTCAGTGGTAATGTTTTAATTAACTAAAGGAATGTTTAATCCAGTCCTTGGGTCAGGGGAAGAAGAAATGGGCACAGCTGCTGCCCAGTGTTTCACTCTGGTCTGGCTTACTGCTCTGGGCTGCTGTGGATTTGGAAGCAGGCTCCAGTTCTTAGGAATGCCTCAGTTACCTCTGAAACATCTGAATTTTAAATAGAATTAAGCTCACTGTAAGGGACTTATGGCACTCTCTTTGGGAAAATATGCTAAGTCACCCTCAATGTGTCCTACTGACTACCCTGGTGAAGCTAGCTCAGTAACTAGTAAGCTAGTAAGTAAATAACTGTTAGCAGCGTCTGAACACATAGAAAACCGATGTTCTGTTAAAGACAGCAGGGTTTTACATTTCAGAAAACAAACAGAAATATGCATTGTACTCGCTATACTCATGCTGACTTGCTTGCTTTCTATTAGGGCAACTGAAGAAACAAGACCAGAAGAGAGGCTGAAATGTTTCTTGTCGTCTGGAGAAAAATACTCCTGGGTGTCTTTATTGGTGTTTTAATCAACTCTAACATTTTATTGATTTCAGCAAGAGGCATTTCATAAAGCAGCAGGCCAGAGCAGGTTGGCAGTATGTACCTTCAGCTGAGCAAGCAGCAAACTTTTCTCCATGGGAATCCTGAGGCCCTGGTTTCCTGTCATAAAAACTCCTACATCTCTCCCCGCTGTTTGTCTCTTAGCACAAAGACGTTTTTGGATTGCATTTTGTTTCAGGCGATGTACATATTTCATTGCAATAATTAACAAACACTATCAGAATTATGTCTAAAAGCTTTGAGTCTACCTGTGGCAGTGCTGTCAACCCGCTGGTGGTTCTGTCTCTGCTTGTCTCATTAGATTGATGACAGTTTTCATTACATTACGCAGTCTATATTAACATCTCCTACCCTATCTGGAAAAATAATCAGAATCATGGCTTAAAGGCTTCTTTCTCTTGTGTCTTGGAACGCTGATTCACATCTCTCCCCTGCAATCAGCAGCTTAGATGGATGACTGTGCACAATATTGTCTTGCAATAATTACTGAAAACCCTAAATCTCAACTGATATTGCAGTTTTTCAATGCCTTTACCATAATAGACCTAACCTAACTTAATGGCTTGTTTGGATGCCTTTCATATCCCCTGTTACGTCATATCCTTGTTCATTTACCTGGCTACACATTCACATCAACTAATGTAGAAATGGCACAAAAAAGTGCTGTTTAGAGATTAGAATCAGTCAAACAATCCGCGTATTCACAGACTAATTTGTTGGTGTTATTATGTTGATAACGGGACTCATAAAAAGCTAGTGAAAAGGCAGGATTAAGCCCTTATTAAAAGTAATCATTCCTCGTCATTCGCAGCTGTTGCTGGAATAAAAGTAACAGATACAGCGGGCTGTTATTAATGTTATGAGTCACCATAAGGCTTTTGTTTGCTGAATAGTTACTGAGCTAAAGATAAGCTCGGCTATTCTCAAATACTGATTTTTCTAGGTAGCAATTTTCCCCATATAAAGGGACAGTTTTTGGGGTTTTTTTCCATGAAAGAACTTGTGTGGATATGATTTTCAGCCAGTCTACGTGGTGGACCCAAGGGAATTTCAGACATCTTTAAACAGATGTGTCTCAAAAGTTAACGACTGGCATGAAATTTTATAAAGACAGCTTTTCAGAGAGGATAAAGCTTGCTGACTTTGGTAAACCACCAAATCAAGCATCATATTAAATTAGAGGAAAAGACTAATAGCACTACTCACATCTGAACATTAAATGAAGGTACGGTCAGCCAGTTGACGTAAAGCAGAAGAAAACAGTTATTTGTACAATAACTCAATCCAAAACCCAATTTTGACTACATACACCTCTTTAATTATCTTTAAATAACATATTCTGTCTTGTTGTTCAAAGTCAAAGTTAATTAACTTTTTCATTTTAAGCTTGAGTGTTTCTTGCTTTGGAGCAATAACTTACTTGTGTGCGTTATAATCATCAAACAACCTTGGTGAAGTATTACCATACATTAAGGCAGAGCCTCGCTCCATTTCTAGCCTTATTGCCAAGCTAACTGTTTTTGGGTGTGTAGACATGATAGTTGAGTCTGTGTTCTCATCCACAAATAATCCCAAGCCAGAAAGCATTGATTAAACCAATATAAAATAAATGCAGTCACTTTTTATTTTGTACTTGTGGTTAGAATATGTTAGCATGGCAACTGAAAGACTAACAATTGCTTTTTTCCCCCTTTTTTCTTTCAGCACAGTGTTTGTTTGTTGGGTTCAGTGATATCCAGAATATCTGCAGTTGTGTTGTGATTACCTGAAACTAGCTGATTGCTGCTTACCTGCTAGACCTATGGTGCACAAAATGTTCCCGCAAGCGTTTTTTTCTGTATTAATATGATGGCTAGCTGCAGGCTGATTTTTCTGCACCACTCTATTTCACATTAGATTGCATATATCTGCTGAAGAGGCTGCCCAGTACAGCCTTAATACAGACTCTGAGCTGCTATTATACATTTGACAAACGGTTGGACTTACTAAAACAGCTGAGAGTTACGTACCTTGTTGAGGGATACATTAATAGTTGTCTCAGTTTGACGTTATTTAACCGGGTCAGATGTGGAGGAGGAATAAACAGGTTTAAAAGCAGATGAGAGGAGCAGTGCAGTGCGATTAGTGCAACACATGCACACATATACCCCAACCAGAGGATTTTTCTGAGATTAAAGAATCAACTATTTTTATCCCTCTTCCCCAGAGCCATCCTTACCTATGTTTGATGCAGATTTGGGGTGAATAATATTCTCGATTATAATGAAGTGGTGGCTGTTTGAAGTTTCTCTCTGGCTGTTTTGATGAAATGAATTCCATACGGTACCTCCAACACATTTTATGGGACTCACTCCCTTGCTTTGTATTTTCAATGATTGAACTGCCTAAGGAGGGAGATTTTAAGCCCATTCATTCTGCTTCTTTTATCAGTAATGCTATACAAGTGCTGTCTCACTGAAGCACAGGCGACACTACATCATGGAATGAATTCTTCTTTTTCATGAATGATTTACAGGAACTTCATGCTAGATTGGTAGTAGACCACTCTGTGATGTTTTGAAAATACAGAAAATTTATACCAAGACTAAGATTTTACCTGATACTTTTGGAAATATCATAAGCTAGAGTAGCTCAAAAGAGGATAGCCAGTACATAAAACTTTTACCAGCTATGACAGGTGAATGTTTTCTTCTGAGTTTGCCCCCAAAAGCTTCTCTGGGGACTCTGAACTGTGGCTGCACTCTGCTGCTTCTAGTGCAAAGACTATACTACACGAACTGAATGTTTGTGTGTATGCATGTGTGTGTACATCTTCGTGAGGACACAAAATTGGCATTCTACTATACTTGTGGGGACCAACACTCACTTATAGGACAAAATGCCCATCTCCACCAGCTTTGAAGGTGTTTTTCAGGCTCAAAATGTGGTTTTAGTGTCAGGGTTACAATTAGGTTATGGTTAGGTTTAGGTGTTTTTGATGGGTGGGGTTGAGGTAAGCTGGTGTGCCCTATTGTGTTAAATAGATGTCCTCACTAAGATATTAAAACAAGTATATTTTCTGTGTGTGTGTGTGTGTGTGTGTGTGTGTGTGTGTGTGTGTGTGTGTGTGTGTGTGTGTGTGTGTGTGTGTGTGTGTGTGTGTGTGTGTAGACAGGATGGAGAGGCAGGGTGGGATTCGGAGGGCTGGGGTAAAAAAACAGACAGCATTAGCGTTGTGCAAATGATTCTATTTTAATTACATCCCACATTTTGGCATTAATAAATCATTACCTCATTGATTTTGGGACATTTGGGTAATTACTGTAAACAAATGAGACAGTCACTGAGTAGCCTGTCAGCTTCTGCATTGCTTTTTACAATGACATGTTGAGTCAAAAAGCAAACAAAGTTAAAGGTTTATTTAAAGGGTAAAAGAACATTTTAGGGAACTTTAGGGAAATCAAAAAAAAAAACAAAAAAACAAATGAGCGTCCTCCTTTCTTTACATTATTGTTTACAATAATGTTACCACTGTATGGTAAACCAGTGTTTTTAAAAAATACCACACTTTTCTGATGTCTACAAAATTCAGCTATTAAGGTATTCAAGCATCTCTAATTTTAAGCATTTGGGATTTGGGTCTTGCTGGATCAAGATTTAAATACACAAATATTTATGTAGCTTTTTTCTTGGTCACTCTCTTATCCGCAAGAGGTCACCACAGCAGATGGATCCCCATATTTAATGTGGCATAGATTTTTGTGCCGGATGTCCTTTCTGATGCAAACCTCCCCAGGGATTTATTTCTCTTCCAACCCGGGGATCTTTTGGATATTAAGTATGAAAATAGTCTTTTATAAAGTCAGCGAGGATGAAGACTACTGTTTCTTGTCTTGTCTCCTATGCTCCCCCATTTCTCTTTCCCCTCACTCTCTCAGCCATTTGTCTGGGATGACTGCCTAAGCCTCCCTGTTTCTTCCTGTTAAAAGGGTGTTTGTCCTCCCCACTTTTGACTGGTGCTTGCCCGAAGATAATCATCTGATTTTTGAGGGTTTTCTGAATTGAATTGAATTTAAAATGCAAGTCAAATATAACCAGCAGAGAAGAATTTAAAAAATTAATTTGAAAAAAATATTTTTTTAATCACTGAGTCATGAAAAGTATTTGCATGAGTATGCTGCATTCAGTCTGGGTCAAGTGATTTTCACAGTTTACTAAGAATCACAGCAGCTCATTTGACTAGTAAAACCTGCATTCACTGCTGTTTTTCTCTGTGTGTGTGTGTGTGTGTGTGTGTGTGTGTGTGTGTGTGTGTGTGTGTGTGTGTGTGTGTGCGTGCGTGCGTGCGTGCGTGCGCGCGCGTTACTTCGGTCAAGATAGCAATCTGTTTATCAGATTGTGGTGGGCTGAACCATGTTTAAGAGTTACTAAATGGGTTTTATACTTAGCGATAAATCTGCAGTGCACCTTAAAGGTGTGATGTCAGTGCGCCCCAGGGTGGCTGTGGCTACAATGTAGCTTGCCATCACCAGTGTGTGAATGTGTGCGTGAATGGGTGGATGACTGGATATGTAAAGCGCTTTGGGGTCCTTAGGGACTAGTAAAGCGCTATATAAATACAGGCCATTTACCATTTACCATTTAGTATCATTTATATCCTTTTAACATGTCTAATCTTATTTATTGTACTATTTAGTCTCCATTTTGTACAAACGCCGCATTTTGTTTTTCTAATCTCAGCAACACCTTTGTAAGTGTGACCATCATCAATGATGTGACCTTTTATTTTGTAGAGGTTTTATCACAGATGTGTCTGAAAAGGTTCTTTGAAGAACTGTTGCTCTCAAAGAGTCTGCAAGAAAACTCATCTTCATGTGGTACTTCAAGGCGTACATATGCAACATGCATTCATATGAGAACATGAGTTCTTTGAAATATCGACACTCCTAAAAGCATAAGCAGGAAGGTTTTCTGTTGAGGTGAGCTGAAGCCTTGGAGTGATGGTTTCACTGAAATTGTCCAAGGACTGCATGTACAAGTGGGGGGGGGAAACATTTTCTAGGAGGAACTCTGGGAAAAAGAAAAGAATGAGGAGAGAAATCTCACATATTTTGGTACTATCTTCATATTCTGAATTTGTGGGGCATTTTGGCAATATAATTTGTAATTTTACATCAGATTTACTTGTTTCTCTTGGATATAAAACCACAGTTGCCCCCAGCTGCAAGTGACCACCAGCCTGTGATGCTCAAAGACAATAAGTATCAACTAGTAAGTGATTACAGATAGAACAGGCACAGAGGCAAGCCTGCTCACATTAAACCATAGCTGCCACGACTTGACAGATTAGTTGCACTTTTAAAACTAGGTGCACAGTTTGCTGCACCTTGATCAGACTGAGCCATGTTCCAGTCAGTCATGGTACTGTGCTGGATGAAGAATGAGGACTGGAGCACAGAACGGGACCGCTGGTCCGATCTATGAGGATGACAAGCTACATGGCAGATGAGCATGGCATAAAACAGAGTCAAATTAGGATAACAAGGAAAAAGGGGGGTATGTGGTTGCTATGAGCTGATACAGTAACATATAAACCACAATAGAAACCAGGACCACAGCCATGTTCTTGTATTCCAACAAAACCCTACGGGCACCCACACAGGGACTCTCTCAAAGGGTCATAAATGTTCTTCTTGTAATGGCCTGCCTTTCTAGCAGCTTCTCATGGCTAGTTAGCTATGTGCTCACCCACCCACTCCTGTGCTGCCTTTTTAAAATATCTCAGGAGGGAAGCTTGTAGCAGATTTTGAGAATGTAGTTAAACAGACAGTATGGCAGTGTGAAGGTAGAGTAAAGGGCCATCACATCACAAGGGAAGCCAGGAATAAAATATTCACTCTGTGCATTGGAAATTCATTGTTCCAGCTGGTAGATTCAACCATTATAAAACAACATTATGTGATTTAATCTTGTAAGAGACAAACTGTAGCCACAGAGATGAAGGGGAGAGATGGGTCGGGGAAGTTAGACACAAAACATACTGATTTCATTCATTGTGACTTCCATTTAGGGCTCATAATCTGTGATATTAACCACTTTCATTTGCACAAAAATCTAATGAAAAAATCTAATTATGATGGTGCAATAACAACACTGTAAACAGGATCCATCCATCCATCCATTTTCTTAACTACTGATTAAGTTCAGGGTCGTGGCAGCTCCGGAAACCTGTTTGAGTTTTCATATGACTTCAGCATACACCCTGAACAGAATGGATATAAATATAGGAATTAAAGAAGTGCCAACAGATTTACATTAGAGTAGCACATTTAAAGCTTTTTATCCCAAAAATGTGCTGTTTAAAGATAAAAAGCTTGTTAGAGATTGGAGTCTTATTGTAAAACTGCTACACATATGACCCAGTGTATTAGTTGATGCTTGTTTCCAGTCGACCACAACACCAAAAACATTACACTTTCAGACAGAAGTACAAATTGCTAATGAGCTGATTTAAAAAATAATAATAAAAAGTAGAAGGAATAGCATAAAAATTATCGATCCGTGATCGTCTAGTCAATGAGCAGGCAGTTCTGACTACAGTATTACAGTGATGGGGGTAAATAATAACTGGATAATAACAAAAGCACAAAATTCCAGCCTGAATGTAGATAAGAATGTAGCTTAATATAGCTAAGATACATAATATATGCTATGGTGGGACATGCATATAAACCTATATTAAGTACCCCATTACAGGATGCATTCAGCGAGACTGCATGTAGTATATTTAAACTGGGATGAACCTGTGGATCGTGAAATGCATAGTGTTACACCAAGTGACCTGAAAGACATGAAATAAGTTCTGAGCATTATCAGGTGGAGGCATGCACCTGGCTGGAAAGGCGTAGATTTATGCACAGTTTATAAAGTTGTCTGTTCCTCTGTGGAGCTGACTTTTTATCAGTGACCTTCCAGATATAGGATATTGTTTGGGGTTGCAGTAAGTTGAACATTAGCAAACTAGGGAAATTATTTACTTAATAATAATAATAATAATAAACTTTATTTATAAAGCACACTTAAAAACCAAGGGTATGCCAAGGTGCTTAACAAGTAAAATAGAGTATAGGAGGAGGATAATAGAAATAGGACCAAAGCAAGTACTAAATATGCAAACAGATAACTGTCACTAATACATAGGAAAGCAACAGGTACAGAGCAAACAAGAATTTAAATGAGCATAGAAGTGCATGATATAAAATCATAAAAGAAATATTAACTAGAGGGAAAGGCAAGATTGAATAAGTGGGTTTTTAATCGTGATTTGAACAGTGCAATGGAGTCAGATGCGTGGAGGTCGAGAGGAAGGGTATTCCACAGTACCGGGGCAGCCAGAGCAAACGCACGGTCACCCCGGGACTTCAGTCGAGATCTGGGTTGGGTCAGAAGTAGTTGAGTGGCAGATCTGAGTGTTCTAGCAGGAGTATGTGGTTTGAGAAGTTCACTAAGATAACTTGGCGCTAATTTATTTATTTACTTCAAGGAGTAGCTCAAGTGATGTGCAGAAATGAATTCTTAGGCAGTGGATCAACATAGGAAATACAGCAGAATAATGAAGGTGTCTCCAGGTAAAGAGGGTGTTTTGTCCTGGATTAAATAAAAGTTAAAGTGGAACAGGTTTGAATTTATGTATTTCATGTAATGTTGTAGTTGCCTTTTAAGTAATCTGGAGGCTAATGTTCTGATACTGTAGCAAACACTTCAGAGAAGAGATAACCTAGGTTAAAATGCTTCCACCTTTACATTTTTCACTTTCATAAACTACATATGGCTGCTGTCAAACTTAGTCCACTTTTTTCTTTTGCTTTTTTCCTAAAATGTCAGCATCTCAGCACTGAGGAAAACTACTTGTCCTTTAAGATTGACACCCATGATATTTCAAAGCTAGACATCAAATTTTGGAAAGTGTTTTTTTTTTTTTTTTTTTTGCAATTACAGTCATTAGTCATAAAATAAAGAGCTCTCAGACATTTTAAGAAAATATTGAAAATATTTTTATGATTAACATAATGCTGTAAAAAGGAACAGTTGCAAAAGGAAGCAATTAGTATGTTTTGCTATAGCAAAAATTAGCAGCTTCTCTTCAGCGTGACAGATGATGACTAGATTCCATCATGTCCGTTCTGCTGATCCATTGCGACATCTCGCTCAGTAGCTGTCTGGTTCTCCTCCGCGTGGTCCTGAATGTCAATCCACTGAGCTCCCCCACACTCAGACAGTAGCTACCAGTAATGCCGCACTAATTAGCCAACCCTCTCAAGTGGCCAAGCCCTCCCAGTGGCATCCGTGCCAAACAGAATTATTAAAGAAGAGGGAGGAGGAGCTGCATCTCCTCTGCAGAGGAGCAAAACATCCAGTTTTAGTTTAGCATTCACTTCGTCACCCTGTGGCTGGGTGAGCCAAGGCTGTCATCAATATTAACACCTAGATACATCCGTCGCTGTAATACATTTTTTTTTCTCCTTTACCCCAACCTAATGAAAATTTCATGTGAATCACATAATTATAATTCCTTATTCAAATGAGCGCTGTCTAAGTAGTGGAGATGATTTGTGGCTCAGTGACTAAAAGCTGTTGTGTGGATGCTGATGCTGTTTTACAGTTTAGTCAGTGCAAGTCTGCGTGCATGTGAGTGTATAGTATATACTGTGTATGTGGTTGTGTGTGTTGGGAGGTGGTATGGTATAGCCTTCTAGGCCTGGTAACTAAGCTGCTTAGTTTATAAATAGATTAATTTTCTACATCGCTAATTTTTTAATTTAATAATCACTCCCTCCTCCACTCTGCAGCTCTTGGCCTTCCTCACCTCCTGTCTTTTGGCATTCCCTTGTCTTTGATGGCTTCTTTTCTGATTTGTTTATATATTTATTAATTCATTTACTACCCCCTCCCAATCCAATTTTAGCTGACATTTCTTGTCGAGATGCGAAGGATGACCTTTGAAAACAGAACACTTCCTGGCGGAGATGTGAAGGAGGTCTCACTCTGTGCTCAGAAGGCACTCCTCCTCTCCTCCTTTCTACTTAATGTATGCAAGCATAGAACAACTAAAACATATTTGTCACTTAATTGAAAGGCTCATGAGTATTAATAGTTAAAACATGAGTTGCTTTCCACTGATTATTTAGTTGTCACATTGTAGTTCCATATATAAAAATAAATGAATAAATTGCATCTCCGCTCACACTTTGTCATTATGAATTACATTTTAATCAAAGAAGAGTAATGGTGACAAATAATTTAATTTCTTTGCTGCGAGTCTGTTAAATATACACCTACATGGAGATATTTATCTTAGCTTAAAATAAAGACTGCAAACAGGGAAACATTTAGTCTGGCTCACCCACAAAACAGAAAGAAAAAGCACCCTACCAGCGCCACTAAAGCCTTCCAATCTTCTCACATTCTTACACTTGTTTATCTAAGCTAACAGTCAAGCATATAGACTTACCACACAGTTCTGTCAATATCTCAAAAAAACCTCGTCAAAAATAACTTTACTTTCATAGCTTAATAGCTTCAGTCTTGTTTCTGTATATCTAAATGAACTATCCATGTGGTGGTTAGTGGTGGTGAACACCATGGAGCTGAATCAGAGAAGCTGCTCAGCTGCCTGACCAGTAAATGGTGCCACAGAAGGTGGTCAAGATTATCCAAAAAACAAAAAAGACAAAACTTTGGTGCCTTCAAAAGTGTCGAGTTGGCAGCCAATCACAGAGTCAGTCTACTCTCCCTGTGGAACACAGCAAAGTACATTATGTTCCCCACAACTGAGTGATAGAAAATCTCCACCACTAAAGAAATGGAGCCTGCTCATCCTGTTCTTATACACAGCCTCTGTGTTGGTCTTCCAGTTTAACTTGTTGTCAATATCCTGTCCCAGAATGGACACGTGTAGCCATTCTTTTCCACCTGAAGTTAGTAATGGAAGTAAAAAAATAAGGTTTAAAGACATCCATATATTATGACTTAAACTGCTGTTTATAATAGAGTATAATAGAGTTATGAGCAAAAACATACCTGAGGTTTTAAATTGTAGAAGTCATAAATGGCCCAACATTGTCATTGTAGTTAGTAAAATAATTTATTCACTGGGTTGATATTACTAAACAAAGAAAATGCAGCTTTTCATAGCATATTACTGTAACAAAATTCTGCAAATGGAGCAATTTTATATATTTTTAGAAAAATATTTTTCAAAAATTTAATGCATGAAATTGGATCTTTGCTAGTGCTGTCTGCCCTCTAGGGCTAAGGGTGGGTATTTCATGACATGTTGCATTACAATGATAAATTTTTCCATTTAGGGTAGCATATAAAATAAGCAACAAAATCTTATACTGTGCTTTGGTGTAGGTCTATTTTGAGTCTGAAATCTTTGCTTGTTTGGAGCTCTCAGGTCTAATGTATTTAGATTATAAGGCCTTTGGTCTGATGTATGGCTGATGTAGTTTGTCAATTGACATGTACCTTTTTGGAGATCTGTGGTCTAAACATGTGTCTATTTCGGGATGTGTGATTTGATGCTGGTGTTGAGCAGCCCTGCTCTGCATCAACTAATGAGCTGCTGTTTGCTCGCCCACCTTTTGCCTCTCTCTCCCTGTCTGTCTCTCTCCCCCTCTCTCTCTTTCTCATTCTCCCATAATGTATTCTTTCAGTGCATAATACAACCCCTTTGGGAACACAGGTTTCCTTTTGGAGATGAAATTTCATGCAGCATCTTTACATATTCTGCCACACATCTCCTCTATTTAGAGCATTCACATCAGCGTACATTTCAAGTGTGTTTAACCAATACGTGTGAGTGTGTTTATGCAGATGTAAAAATTTCTTAAATCTGCAAGTGTGTGTGTTTGCATGTGTGATTGCATGTGTGATATCACAGGAAATAAGTCAGACCTGCAACATCCTTAGCTCCCTGTTGCTATAGCGACACGTCTGGATACAGGAGCATCTAATGTCTTCCATACAAATTAACATATTAGACTGTGTGTGAGTGTGTATGTGTGTGTGTGAGAGAGAGAGAGAAAATATTAAAACTGCATACTCTATTGTGTGTATTTGGCACTTTTTATTTATTATTTTATTTGTTTTATTATGTTATTTAAATTATATATCACACTGTTTATACAATTTCCATGCTTTTTAGACACATTCTAATAATGGTCTTATGCTCTGTAATACAATCCTGATGTTACTGATATATGTAGAAAACTGTTCATTTAAAAATTTTTACTAATTAGGTATCCATATTTTGATAATCAACCTGTTATCTATTTGCTGAATTATATTTTGAGTTGCTCCTTTAAGGTTTAATATATGTATCATAAATTACATCATGTCATTTCCTGTGACTGAATAAATCATTTCTTCCTCCTCTTATAGATGCTCTTACTTTTATATCAGTTCAAAGCAGCAATAATGTGCAGAATATATGAGTCACTGAGCGAGTGTTGCTCTGAAACTACAGCAAAGAAAACAATGATCAGATAAAATGATTCTCTCATGATGTAATAGAGCACTTTGATGCTTCATATACAGCTAATAGGATTCAATGTTGTACACTGCTTTATGATAAACGGCTATTTTAAAACCCTTACAGAGAGGTTATATGATTTAATAAATGTATTCATAGATGCCTGATGTTCATATTTAAACTAATTCAAGGTTCTGGTCAAATCACTTGTAAGTCTCTGGTTGTTTGCTATTGAATTTAATGGCTTCCTAAGCCGGAGGGTTTCCTTAAGTCAATTGAATTATTTGACTTGAAAGCGGTCAACTTACTTTTATTGAGTTGGCTGAGCCCTGAAGCTCCACTCAGCCAGGGCTGGTCCCTTTTCTTTGTCAATAGTACTTTGCCTTATTTTCATCCATTAATACAGGCATGTGGATTCTCATTGCAATTAGGCTGTTTAATTTTGTCTTACTAAAATGTGGCTTTGTTATTTAAAGAAAATACTCCGACCTCTTTGGTTCTTTGGACACTTGCAGATCCATTTTTAAATGAATAAATGTGTTTTCCCCATTAATACACTCAGCAACCTGTAATGACAAAGTGAAAATGTGTTTTGTTTGGGTTTTTGTTTTTGGTACATTTATACTTACTGAAAACTTCTCATATTCAGTATTTGGCACTTCAGTTTGTAATAAGGTGAACTGGAAATCAGACCTCAAAGCGCTGTATCTGGTGAACGCCTTATCATCTAGCTAATACAATTCTAATGGTAAAGTATGGCAGTTGCTGTTTTAGTTGGGGGTTGCTGTTGGGGTGCCTCTCAGAACCAGGAACAGGGAGTTGGTCAGAACTGTAGAAGATGAATACCCCTTCAGACTGAAATTGATTGACACTGTCCACCCCCAAAATAACACACACACATCATTTGCTCTAGCTGTTTTTATACTCTATAGTTATGTGTCAAAGCAACTTTTAGAAATGGGTTCTCCCATAAACTTGACAAAATTGTGTAAGTTGAATTTTGTGGGCGATCGTGGCTCGTGGCTCAAGAGTTGGGAGTTCGCCTTGTAATTGGAAGGTTGCCGGTTCGAGCCCCGGCTTGGACAGTCTCGGTCGTTGTGTCCTTGGGCAAGACACTTCACCCGTTGCCTACTGGTGGTGGTCAGAGGGCCCGGTGGCGCCAGTGTCCGGCAGCCTCGCCTCTGTTAGTGCGCCCCAGGGTGGCTGTGGCTACAATGTAGCTTGCCGTGAATGTGTGGGTGAATGACTGGATGTGTAAAGCGCTTTGAGGTCTTTAGGGACTAGTAAAAGTGCTATACAAATACAGGCCATTTGCCATTTTGTAACTTGTTTTGACATTGCAAAACATTTTATTTACCGTAATTGTCGGGCTATAAGCCGCTACTTTTTGCACAAGCTTTGAACCCTGCGGCTTTTAGTCAGGTGCGGCTTTTCTATGGATTGTCCATGATTTTTGTCATATCGTAAGACGATTTGTTTTGTGTGTTCCGCTGTTGTACGGCACTACGTTGCCTGGCGGAAGGATCGGGGTTCAAGAGTGGTATGTTAGTCACATGTCCGTCCGCCAGGCAACGTAGTGCCGTACGAAGTAGCGCGAAAAACAAACTTCAAAGTAGCGGTACGCGTTCAGCGGGAGTCGTGGATGATGAGCGGTGATAAACTTGCAAGTTATGCCCAAAAAAGCAAGTTATGCCCAACTCCACCGGTGGATTCTGACAGCGTGGAAAAGTGTGAAAACATCCACGATCACCAACGGATTTTGAAAGGCTGCACTGCTGCATGATGGAGAGGAGGACACCGCCACGGCCCTTCTGAGGGTGTTCGACTCTGACACTGACAATGAGGATTTCTTTGGTTTTGAAAGTGACAACGAAGGAGAGAAGCGGAGAGTGGATGACGAAGCCATCCTGAGCCTGTTTGTATCCGACACTGGAGAAGAGGACTTTGGTGGTTTTAGTGCACAGGAAGAAGAGAAAGATGGTGGTGAACGACTGACTTTTCTTCTTGTTAAAGCTGTGTCACTGCACCTGAGCCTAAAAGGTAGTCCGAATCTATTTTTCTGGTGTGCTGTAGGCTACTGTTATGTACTACATGTGCAAATATGTACCCATAACTTGTTTTTCAAAATATTAATAAAAGTGATGTCTCCAAACAGCCATCTCTTTCCTGACAATTCCCTTTGTGCATATTCTCTTACATATGATAAGTCAACATTGAAACACCTGCGGCTTTTAGTCAGGTGCGGCTAATGTATGTACAAAACAGGATTTTCCCCTGATTTTAGCTTGTGCAGCTAATATTTAGGTGCGCTTTGTAGTCCGGGAAATACGGTATATAGAAACAAAAAAAAAAGCATTCTGTTTTTTCCTAACATTAACTGAATCCAAAGCCTGTAGAGTCATTGCTGCCACGATGTCTCCTTCTGTGTATTCAGGTAAGGTTCTGAATGCTTAAATAAGGGATTTAAACATTTCGGTCTTAAATTATAAATTTGCAAACATCTATAAAGGCATAAACTTGTGCTTATAGTTCATTGCTTCTAGATTGATGGGGAAATGCCAGTTTTATCTGTTTAAAAATAAATCTAGAACATTGCAAAAAAAAAAAAAAAACCCAAAGAGACTAAAAGTTTCCCTTTAGCTTAAAAGGGGGAGAAAAATGTCAAAATGACCCCACAAAGCTTTGCCATTGGGTTTCTGGAACTAAAAGACCTCGGAAATGGAACAGAAGAAATTGTACAAAAGCAGAACAAACATGACATCAAGGAAGGGACCTAAAATAATTCACATAAAATAACTCGATTTAACATTCCTTTTGTTTTTCTTTCTTCCACAGAAACTTGTCAAAGAATCCTCTCACCACTCTGTCATGGCAGCTCTTCCAGCACCTCCAACTCCAAGAGCTGTAAGTCTCGTCTGATCTGTCTCGCTGCCTTTTGTTAGTATTTTATTACAGCACTTTATCACTGCTCCCTACGTACTATCAGCCTCAATACAAATTGTCTTCACCGCATACCATTATAATTCCTGTCTTTGTTGTACAAAACCTCTAATTTGTCGGAGCGCATGCAGAAGACTGGCCCTATAGGCACTATAGTGGCACTGTGATCTTATAAGTCATTTGTTGACTTAATTAACGTGCACAAAGGAAATTTAATGGCCTGGTAGGAGAAGGGAATCTCACCCCGTTTCCTTGTTTGTTATGAATATTTTAGTGATCATTGTGTTTATGAAATGAGTTTGCTCTTTCACCACCAGGGAGAACATTGCGATGTGGACCCGCTTGTAATTTACACATCATTACGCCTGTCAGCGCTGTCCATCATATGAACCTTAGCTGCTCCCCGAACGCTTGCGCTCCTCATATGCGCCTCCTGGCATATAAAACTGTGGTATAGCAGGATGTGATACAAGGCTATTTCAAGCAGGCCTCCTTATTGTGCTATTTTCAGAGGTAGAAGCAGAGCAGGCCCACAGAGAGCACGACACAATGCTGATCTCTGGTCGTACACTGCAAACAGCAGAGCAGAGGGATAACCCTACAAACATGTTGTAGGCTTGCATTTTGGACATTTAGCTTCAAACGTAACCCTCACACTTGCAGGACTCACCAATATTACGGAGAGATGTTTTTTGTTCTGTGTAGGAAGCAGCTCACACCATACCCTATAACAGAGCTACACAAGTGTCGTCTCACTGTGGGCCTGCATTGGAGGCAGATGGGTCTCTGAATCCCTCTTTGTGCCTGTTATTGGGTTGTGAATTTTATTCCTGACTGAAAATGGCAATTCTTCACATTTGTTGTCTTACCAGCTGTCCAGTTCTCAATCTAGTTTGGCATTTGGCTCATCTTATTATTCATACAGGGTCTAACTTATATATAAAATATCTTTTCCAAAGTTTTTTCACAATTTTCCTCTTCCAGATCACAGCGTAAAATATAGCTTTACAAATGATTATTAAAGGCCTTGAAAGCCTGGGATCCCACATGAGCAGTATTTTTTGTCTTTTTCACGAGAGATTTCTCTATTTGTGTTTTTCTCTCTATGTCAACTCATCATTTTTTAACCTTGGCTTTATTTATTCATGAATGCATTATGTTCTAAAGAAATCCTTAAAAAGCAAAGTTAAGTCAAAATCTCTGGGGCTTTAAGTAAGCATATTCAATAACTGGAATAGCCCTTTTTAAAGAAGTTGCATACTATTGTAAATCTGTAGCATTGTTCTGCCAGAAAAGGTTGGCTGAAATTAAGTTATTTGGCGCCGTCTGGTTGAGGTGTTTCTGGCATGTCCAATTAGGGTCACAATCAAGAGATTACATCTCTTGGCTGGCTTGGGAACGCTGTGGTGTGGCCAGTGAGTGGGGAAACGGTCCGGGCATCTCTTATTAGACGCTGCCCCTCCGACCCAGACCCAGATATGCATGCATGCACGGCTGCATGGATGGATGCATGAATTATGAGAGATTTTCACTGAAAAATCTTTTCTCCAGTCGCACAGGCTGCAAAAAAATTTAACAACACATAGTTTAACTAGACCAATACTGAATATATAGAAACATGCATAAGATTCATCTGCAAAGAAACTAATAGCCAAAACTGCAGAATAAATCTTATTTCTCTTTTTGCCATAAATAACAAACAGCAGCACAGCAACAGCACATAATGCATTTTTTGTATTAATATATTATACATTGTAGCTTTAATTTCACACACAAGATCCAGAACTTTTTCCCTAAGTAAACACTGAAGGCTGCAGTGTAATTCAACAATTAAATGACCTGAAATCACAATGTAAATCACACAAAGCAGAGTAAAATAGTAAGCTCAGTTTCTTCCTGAACCAAATCACTGTTACAGCTCACAGGGCACGATTTGCTCTGATGTGCAATCCTATTTCTTCTTAAGCAACCATTCTAGATGCGTACAAATGGTGCCTTTGTTTTCCTACATGAAAAGCAGGGCCAGGGTGATGCCCGTGTTTCTACTGAATGCTGATGAGGAGTGAGGGCTTATGTCTATTCCATTTTGTGTGTTTAGTTAAGAGGTGTCAGTCGAAGTGGCGTGGCGGCACAGACGTGGGTCGAGGCGTTATGCAAAAAGGAAACCATGTGGAATCAGGCCTTGCTAATAGGAAATGAGTCACTCTATCATGAGCTGGCGACGTGTCCCTGACATCATTACTCTCTTTACCGTGTCTGTATGGTCACCCGAAACCAAATTGGCTTGGAAAGTGCCAATCATTTAATCATGCCAAATGAATCCTGCTCACCGGACAGCTATTGCCTTTAATTATTAGAATATTTCAAAATGCAGTATCAATGATAAATGCCCACCCGTGTTGCTCAACCACACTGATATTATGTAAATAGAGGAAGATCAAACCGGCTGAAATAATTTCCGTTTTATGTGACGAAAGGAGAGCGTGGCCCTTTGCCACGACGGTGTCGCTAAACCGTGTTATCTCAGTCACTCTAGGCACTGTTATTGTAATTATATTTCATTCTGTTTTTTAACAATGAAAGTGAACCAATTTCAAAGCTGCAACACAGTGGTGACAGTGACCTGCAATGAATAGGAAATGTGCAAATGGTTTAATTTAAGCCTGGAAGTCCTTTACAAGCTTTAAAATAACAGCGTCTCTGTTGGTTAATTCATTGTATGTATCATTACTGCTACTTAAAGCATTGCTCTAATTGCTTTCACAAGTTGTTGTGAATGAGAATAAAGGGGGGAAATGATGCGTACCACATGGCACGTGCAAATAACAGTTTTTAAAAAAAAGAATTTAATTAATACAGATCAAACGCTGACCAGGAAGATGATACAAAAAAAACGATAAAAGTACTCACTGACAACACCATTAAGCAACACACAGTTTCATCAAAGGAGCACTGATTGGTCAAGTTTGGAATTAAACGCTGCATTTCCTGCTTCTGAGTGCTGCTTTACACATAATTAAACTGGTGTAAAGCATGTTTCCGTCAGTAGAAAGTGGTGCGCAACAGCTGCTTTAACATGGAGGCATGACTCCTGTTAACCTCAAACACCCTCTACATTTTCAGTAGCTTGCTGTGGTTCAGATACGTTGAACCTGCACCTCATTCACCAAATATTACAGTGGCTCCATTACAACGAGACAACATTGAAGAGGGTGAAGGAGTTGTTATCATTCAATGTGTTTACTCTTATCAAACACTTCTTATCAAGCCCACTAACGTGTAACTCTAAAACAGTTACTTTGTTTTGCAGGTTGGTTGCACAGATATTTCACACTCCTTGCAATATCTTAATATCAGTAACAATGGCAATACTATCAGGGAAATCTCAATAATCTCAAGTCTTTTGTGACTCCTGTGAAAGGCTTCAACATCACATTGAAGCCATACAATGGATGTCTGCTGTGTGCTGCCTCTGGATGAGACACAGATAATCGGCTCTGCCTTTTTGTCTGTGTGCCCTTTAGCCAAAGGACTGGAGCTACTGCGATGTGGTGCAAACCCAGCCAATCATAAGCCATACAACGGCTGCAAATATTCTTCTTCTTTAGCAACTGACGCGATCTGCCTGAGGCAACGCGCCTCTCGAATCCCTTTATTCTGTTAGCGGCTCTTTAATCCCAACTCTCAGGGAAGCAGCGGCCGACGCAAAGTCAAACATTCAAACCTCTCGCTGCAAAATGGAATTTTCTTTGAGTATGTGTGAAGTATGAATGGATCAAACTGGTAATCTTGTGATATGGCTGCCAGGTGATTAGAAAGAATTAAATGCCGAATTTCCAAGAGCAGCATGACAGGTAAATTGCTAAAGTTTAACCTTCGTTTTATTAGGACCTAGTTGCACTCAGGACAGACTTACTTAAATGCATGACATTTACATGGACTTTTCAGAAACATCAAAGACTGACTCACATGAGGGTAAAGGAGTATTAAAATGTTAAATGTGGTGGAAAAGACTTGACTGGGGGCAGCAGTGGCCTAGACTTTCAAGAGGTCACCACATGCTCTGAAACTCAGACTGCTGGGTACAATCTGTGCAGAGGGAAGAAAACGTGTCAAGTTGTCAACACAGATCTTTGTGAAAGCAGCCACGAGTAAAAATTTAAAATACAAGGCCTTTCCCTTTTAAAACAATACCTCTGAACTACTGGTGGGGCATAGAGACACTTAACACTTGGCTGAAAAAGCTCTGTCACACCAGATGATGTCTTTACTGTTGTAGGGTCATCTTTTAGTTTGGCTTAATCTCTTAGTTTGACACAGGACAGCTGGAGGAAATTTACTGTATCGCCTGTAGCACGCTTTGTATGCTTACATACATCAAAACCAGTTTAGGTTCTGTGGATCTATTGTGCTTTTTCCGTATTTTCCATCATATTCTGTTACAATGGCCAAAGTTTAAAAAATGAGAAGAGCATATGTACAAGTTATGCCTGTGAGCCAAATCTCCTTTTTCATACTATAATAACTTGGTTTCTGAGATTTATTTTTTCTACACTTGGCTCTGTGTGATGTTATTGAGAGGGGATATCAGGTACACCAATCTGGCTTTGAGCAGCAAGCCCTACACTAGTCAACCTCCTGTTAGGGAGAAGCAGCCAATCTCAAGATAGTTGGCTTAACCAACTATCTTGCCGATTTGCAACAGTTAAAAACTAACAACCTGATTACCCCACATACATATTTTATGAGGTTTTTTTACTCAGAAGTAACACTGCAGGACTTGGTTGTGCATTAGCAACAAAAAGTTTCATTTGAGCCTGAGAGGGTTAAAGGCAGGTTGGCCTTAAAGGGAAGGAAACTAAAATGATTAACGTTGTTTCAGATGGTGCAGTTCCTCAATTCAACCAATCAATTCCCAGTATGTTAATAAAATGATGAATAAAAGTGAAAAATATGAATTATTTTGAGCTGTGAAATATGCAAATCTCCTCTAGTAAAGTCCAAGAATAAAAAATATGGATCTGAATGAGCATAACTGGCCCGCTTAAACATTTAAACAGTCATACCAAGCTCACGAGTGTGCGTTTACACCTGTGTAATAATTACCCTGCCCCACATACAGTGAAGAAAACTGTCAGATACATGAATACCTAAAAACTGAAAGCCCAACCGCTTTTACATGGCATAGAATTTATACAATTAAAATGTGAGTAATTGTAATGGTATACAGGAAACAATCCCATGGCAGCATGACAGAAGCTCTCACTTGACGCGATTGCTCTGACTTTAGGTATGACTGTGTGATAGATTCATATAAAATGCACTTTGCATTTGTGGTAGTATAAATAGTTGTTTCAATGTATACTGATTATCTGTATGTTTACTTTCCACCATATCTGTGATGATGCACTTAAGGTATTTAGAGAAGTTTGATTAAAGCCAGTAAGTTAAAATTGAATTAAAAGCTAAATACATAATATTAAAGGTTCCCATCAGATGTTTGGTAATAGATGAACATGTTCTGCTTTGAATCATATTTTGTGTCTAAGTTAAAATTGTTTAGATGGATTCACCCTCAGTGAAACATCTGTGTATCAGTACACAAATATGAAAATATACATGGTGCAATTTTTAATATTAGAGTTGGGAAAGTTCTGAGGATATCTGAATAAGGCATGATGTCACAAATCGTGTTTTCAGGGTCACACCTCAAGCTCAGGTTTTAAGAGAATCATGTAAAGATTTTCAGTTGAGGAATCTGAAACAGCTAGTATCAAAGTCTGCTCATTCACCAGTCTGTGTGTCTAAAAAATTCACAAGAAGCAGAAAAGACCAAAACCTGTTTCTGAATTTCAGGAGAATGTAACAAACAGCAAAATAGTAGAGCCCAAACCAAACCCCTTAAAACTGGTGCTGCTAAATTGAGGTGCTGTATTTTTAGAGTCATCAGCCTATTTTCAATGAAATTTGAAAAATCAGATATTCCTTGAAATGATAAAGCATCGTGATTCAAGGGGTATAAACTATTCCAGGATACCAGTAACTCTGCAACAATAGTTCCTTAATTATAATCAAATGTGCACAAAAATAAAACAATCATTTCCTGCCTTTTCACCATAGGGGCACGCACTTGTTAAATCACAGTTTTCACTTTAAACTGAGTCAAACAAACAAAATGCTTCTAAGCTTTTAGTCGTTTTTAGTAACATTGAGGTTCAATGTTAAGGGTTTAATTTATTTCTGATGTTTTCCCTTTCAGTTTCCATTCTCTTCCCAAACAGTGTTTTTGTGCCCTGTAAACAACACTTTTACAAAATGGCCTGCCATGTGTTAATTTGAAAATGCTGGCTTGGTTGCGTTTTTCCAAATAGTGAGTGTCTAGGAGGGATTGGGTGGTATTAAAGTAAAAATAAGCTAATAATTTGCTTATTTTATCAGTTGTTCACTGGCATAATAAGCAACAGATTTGTTGTTAATGATTTATATTTAGATTTATCATTCAATTTTTTTCTCTGAGCATTAAGTGTCAATATTTTGTTATTAATTTGCATTCTCTGATGTCAAAATTGTTACACATTGGTAAAGCTACGAAATTCTAATTTATTCCATCAGACTTTCTCACTTTGTGCCAGATGTTGGGTGTAAGTTTTGTGGGTTGCTAAAATGAGAGAAAGAAAATATCAATTTTCCTGTTGATGTCAGAACATGCTTAATCTGACCGAGGGGGAGGAGCTAAAACTCCATGTCGAGTGACAGAGCTACACCAAAGCTCAGTATAAACTAAATGAGGAGCGTCTGAACTGTGACTCATGTAAGGCTACTCTAATAGAACCCAAGAATGAAAATGTGCTGTGTGAAATGAGCAGAGTAATTTCCCTGTTTATTATGATGACTTAAAGCAGATAGTGTAATTATATGATACAGTAAAGTTGTAAGCAATATAGTTGCCTATTTACTCATTTGGTTGATACTTTGAAGTACTTCATTTGTTACACCAGTGAACCACTGAAGATCTTTATTACTAAAAACAGCTGGAAATAATATAAAAATGAAAATATACATTTGCTGTGGGTTGACAAAGCAGTCTCTGTCTGGTTGCTCTTTAAGCACAGTAGGCGAAGCAAGTGCAAAGAAGGCATGGATTCTGGCAGTCAAAACAACATTATTTTAAGAGGGTGTACTGGAATAGTAAGCATAGAAGTGTTCAGGCTACAGGTAGTAAAATAAGAGCTATCCATTAAAGCAAATTACAGTAATGACAGTACTATATAGATGCCAGCCTATAAAGGGGTATTGCATACATCTTTCACCACAAATACTACAATCATAAAAGCGTTTCATGAAAACAGCAGCTGAAGAATAAAAAGAATCCCAACTGAAACTGAAACTGGGAAAAACACCTTAAGCTCTTGCTCACTTGGTCCATTTTTCCTACGTTTAGCCTTCCCTGACATGTCTCTGGTGTCCCCACTCCTCTCCACGATTGCTGTGCAGGAGCTGTTGTCGATAAGCCAAAATCAGGTTTGTCTCTTGAGACAAATTATCCCTTAGTGGCTTGAAAAAGAAAATAAAAGAGTAAGGCAACGAGAGAAAAGCTGCAGGGACACTGACTGACCAGAACAGTGCAACTTTAAAGAAAAGCAATGACGAGACAAAACAGTGATTTATTTATTTGCAGCATGCCACTTTATCCATGACATAAGCAAAAGATGCAGCGTGAGAGTGATGGAAGCGGTCCAGCAGCAAACAGGAGTGTGAAGAAACGATGATGCACACTTAGCAGAGTGTGCTAAAAGCAAGTGTTCAGGGGAAAATGCTTGTTGTAAATCTGACTTTGTTTGAGTCGACTGTTCATTTTTTCGTTTTTTGACATTTATTCTCCCTGAATACTTTATACTACCCTGTGTCAAGACTTTATCCACTTTCTGCTACACAACAAGACATTTTTGCTGAGGTCAACAAACAGTGCGCTGCTGATTTGAGACCAGTTCATACAACATCTATTTACTGAACCCAATACTTTTGAATAGACGTCTGTTTGTCAGTCAACTTCTTCAAGACTATCCAATCCAATCTGATGGCATGACAGCTCGATTATCTCTTTTCCATGCTGTAATAATAACAATAATAATGACAATACTCACCACACAGTTTGATTGACAAGTGATCTATGTGAAGTGATGTGCAGAAAAACAACAGCAAAGAATGCTCTGCATGAAAATTGGAGACAAAAAATCAGAATAATGTTACCGAAAATCAATAAATAAAGGCCATTTATTATATAATAAAAGCAAAAAGCCTGCCAAACTTTTGCTTATAGTACATTACATGATACCATGATAACCAGGAGATTTAAAACTTAAAGCAAGTTTAATGTGTGTTTAATGCATGAAAGCTTAATTCATTCTAGCAGACTGTAGCTTAAGCTACATGTTGCATCCTTGTTGTTAATCCATGCAAAAGAGCATCTGTGTTGAAATCCAGTCTCATTCCACTGCTATTCTTGGCACAGCATCGTAAACATGTCAAGCACTCTTGTTTTCCTCCCTGCACTCTTTACGCATAGTTTTGCTCTACGTGAATGTCTCTGAAGTGTGAAAAATGGCAATGTATAAGAATTATCTGAGAACTGCTAAGAGCTGCTTCTCAAGTAAATTATACATACAGTTGCTTTGGTTGATTTGCTGGATACTGAGCCAAAACCCCCCCCCCCCCCCCCAAAAAAACCAACAATACTGCATAATAACATTCACACAGCTTATGAAAAATGCTTTTCTGAGGTAACCTAGCATACTTACAGCTACTTCTATGGAAATAAAAGTAACACTCCATCTCATATTAGATACTTCATTTAGTATACTCTAGATTCAGTATACTATGCTGTAAATTATAATGTAATTTTTCTGATATCTGGCAAAAATCACTTGAAATGACTCAAAAACTGCGTAGCTACATTTCACTAGATTCCTTAAATGAATCAACACCACCATCTTGCACACGCACCAAACAATACCAAAATGCAGTACATGAACAATACAAGGCCTTGTTAACAAAACAAACAAACAAGAAAACAAGCTTTGAGTGGCATCAACATGTTATCTTCCTCCTACTGACCAAATACTTTTTGTCGCTTGTTTTCTACTATGTAGCCAAGATACTAACCACTGAGGAGTACAGTGTTCTGTACTCGAGTGTTTGGAGGTGATGGTTACACTGCACTGTATGCAGCAGTACTCACGGTGACTTGAGATATAACAGAGCTAGGTATGTTAATCCTACATGTTTGCGTCCTTCCAAAGACAAAAAAAGTTTTATGGTCATTGTTTGGCATGTCTTGTAACAGTTTACCTTTTTATGGTAAAAAGGCATCCAAATGGCAATAACTGTTACCGTAAATACCCTCATACTATCCTCCACTCAGCCATTTTATTTTGTTATCAGTAAAGTGGTTTAGCTAGAAGTCAGCTAAATATTTCATTTCTTCTTGGAGACATTAACATCTGTAGCTGAAGTAAGCAAAAGCCAGTTAAACCGGTAACCCGAGCATTTATAGACTAACATCTTTGTACTGAATTGCCACAAAGCCAGGAACAACAACACCTAGTCAACCCCGGCAGCTCAGCACTGTGGTAAAAATAAGCCAAATAAGGCGATTTATTAAACACATAGGATTTAAAAACTTAAAATAATTCCTCCAGTAAAAGGAGAGGAAGCAGTGCATTCAAGCTGAGATCAAAGCATGCGAACAACAATGAAGTATATGGCTTATCATTGCTTGTGATCCACGGCTCCTCAGCTAAAGCACCTGTGTGTACATTTCCCAGAAAAACAGCCTCCGGTGGTGATCATTACCTCCTCTCTGGAGTAGCAGGGTGGATCGTTAGCCAGCTTGAAGGAAACGCCATGCTGTTAGCTCTCTATATCTGGGGTCACACTGCTGTTTGCTTTTGTTCTTTTCTAAGTCTAATCTGCTCTCCTTCAGACATGTATCAGCTTCCAGCTGTCAGTTTGCTTTCTTTTTTTTTCCTGTTGTCTTATTGCTTGTTTAGATGGGAGCACTCTAAACTCAAATGGTTCTTTGTTACTGTAGTGCACAGGCTGGGCACACATTTGAAATGCCGGGTTTCTGCTTTCCCATTTAGGTTTGACATCCCTCATTTTTCAGCTGTATCTGTACAGGCGCCGATCAGCTTTACCCAGAGGAATAGTGGGTAATGTATTGAGGTGGTGGTTCTTGTTAATAATGACCATAATTACAGTACAAGAGGGAAAGCCTCAGCCGCCCTACTCTGGTGAGCTTTGATCCCTTGTGGTTCAGCTTGCTCAGCGTTAAATGAAAACCTTTAACCTTGAAATTCTCTTCAGCACCATGATGTGGGGAGGTACCTGTCTTTCCCTAAATGTGTCCTGAAAAGAAATCCGAGCTATGGTTTGTATTACAGTTCGAATTGTGATTCTGAGGCGGTTATTGTCCTTAGAGTTTAGAATTGCCTTTATAAGCTGTTGAATTTTTCTAAAGTAATTTTGTTGGAAGAAAAGCACCATTAAATAAAACATCTTACAGTAAACGAAGATAAACATCTAAGTGAATACAATCAATTTAATTTTATTTATAATCTTCTTGGCATCTTAGTTTGAGTACTTTGTCTTATCGCTTCAGTAAGAAAGATAGATTTTCTGCTCGAGATGTTACCTGAGAGCAAACCTGCAGTGGTAAAATGTATGAATATCCTATAAGTTCCTTTTTATTGCAGTTTTTTTTTTAGCTGAATATATAAGTGATAAAAATCCTGCAACTTAATCTTCCCTTCAAACGTTCCACATAGAAATTGAATCAAGAAAAGACAAAAAAGGTACACCTGCAATGGTAAATGTAACCAGCAGCCATCCGTGGTAGTAGCAGGTAAATCGTAACATGTTATTAAACACCTCAACAGTGGTATTTTATAAAATACACTAAAATATTGATTTGAAATATCAGTTAATAATCAAATTAATAACTGTAATGAAAGTGACATTATTAGTTAGTAAATTTTAAGTATTTGACTTTTCTCAACAACAAAGCTTGGCAGCATTGTACAGTATTAACCTGTGGCCTTTCTCACTCTTACTTTATCACACATTGGGGAAAAATAGCCCGTCTAGCATTTTTTTTTTTTTTTATAGGTGAAAGTATAATGATAAAAATGTCAAATATAATTATATATGTTTACTGCTAATAAGTGTTAATATTTTGAATAGGTTTTCTGCTGCTGTAATTAAAGGGAAATTGAGTTTACAGTTGGCTGGTGCGGTGGAAGGACCAGTGGGCTCAGTGAGTTAGCTGTCACATAGTGACATATAGTGATACAGTATAAGATCCAGTGGGCAGGTGATAATAACTGAGATCCACCTGTGGGAATCTATTCTCATTACTTTATACTGAGTGGTAGACATAGTCCATACATTATTCATGCTTTCTGCAATATCTTATTGACCTTTGTCAAGGGCATTTGGACAGGCATTCATCTTGACTAAATTGACCAATCACAGCTTCCAAATTGGACATATGCAAAATGCAGAGGTGGCATACTGTGTTGAATAATGTGGCCCTTTGGTGCACCCGTCTGTGAGACTGAAACGTCTGCACAGTGGAACCTCGTGATACCTGTCTGACGCTAATGCAGCCTGAGACTGATAGCCGGAACACTGCTCTGACCTTTGACCTCCTCACATTTGAATCCTTCAGTACAGCCATTCGTTGTTTTTCCTCTTGTCTGCTGACTCAAATTAATTTGACTTTTACAAAACATTAGAAAAGGTACATCTGTGGTGGATATTGTTTGATCAGTCGCTATCAATTGATCTGTGATTGATGTTAATTTGCTCGCTGATTAGATTGAGATTGTGGTAAAAATGCTCCTCTCGTTTTCCTTGCATGTAGTTGTATTGCCTCAAGCCTTGTTGCTCATGCAGAGCTTGGCAGTAATGCATTTTACCTCCGGTGACAGGAACTGAAGGTTTACCATTGATTTTTAAAATGATTACTTTCTGGGATATGTATAACCCTTTCCTGCCCTACATAGATTTTTTTTTTTTACTATAACCCACAAGCACAAATAATGACTGCTAAAATTATAGTAATTCAAGTTCTCTTATGATTTTGTAGTATTTGTTTTTGGCTGCTAGTGTTTCATATCGCATGTGCAAACTTCTATCTTTATTGAATGATTTTAAAATATGTGCAACATTTGGGCTTCCTGTGCTTGCACTGCCTGACTAAAACACCTTAAACACCTCTGGTTTGTTCACACTTCTAAAAATATTTAACTTCACTCCTGAGCAGCAGGCTACCATTTTAGCACGAAGCCACTGCAGATAATTCAGTTGTACTGCTGTGATAATTACATTTGTCTGTCTGTGAGTGTCATAGTTGTAAAGTTGTGTAAGGATACATCTGTGTTTCTGTGAACTACACTTGGTGTATTTTAATATATTGGGAAGATGCATGCTATATATTCTTTGTTTCTGGTACTGCTGCTATTTTCAGTGGAAATCACATGTGAAAAAACATTAGCAACATTAGCTGCTATTTGTGTAATAATACATTTTTTGCTTTCATGTTGTTGTTAAGGCTCTTTATGTTGTTGTAATATTGCTGTAACTGCTCACCGTGTGTTTTATTCCGTCTGTTACTGATATTAATTATGCTTATTTTTAAGGCGTCTGGATGGTGTGGTGTTCGACTGCGGCTGTGACATCCGTTGGATCCAGTTGTGGCATCAAAGAGGAGAAGCAAAGCTTAACACACAGCAGTTGTACTGCAGGAATGGAGCCTCCAAGATACGACTGGAGAACATGTACATCCACAACTGTGGTAAGTGTAAGAGGAGGAGGGAAAGGTGAGATCTGTGATTAGAAAGGAGAAAAAAAATAAAAAAGAAAGAAGAAGCAGCAGAGGAGGGGTGGTAAGAAGAGGAGTAAGGCAGAAAAAAGAAGACTGGCTGACGACAAAGCAACACGAAAGCAGGGGAAGGAAGGGAGGGGTTAAAGGTGAATTAGAGGAATGAGAAGAGAAGCAAGGAGAGTAGTTGAGACAGGAAAGGGAGGAGGTGTGACAGAGTTCAGAGGGTGAATCTGATGTGAGGAGCAGTGTGTTGATTCTGACAGAGGCTGGAGTCTCTGCAGTATTATCTCCTGGCGGTGACTCATCCCTGTGACACTGTGCAAGCGTGTGAGTGTTTGTATCTGGATGTGTGTCCCGCTGCTTCCTTTGTACTAATTTTATTACATTAATGAAAAGTGATTAATTGATTTGGTGTGAAAGTATGTAGACACCGATGGCGACAGGTGTGCAGTAACGTGTGTATACGTGTATGTTTTCAGACTTACCAGAGATCAGTGTAAGCCACAGCAGTGTTTTGGTGATGGAGGGTGACAATGTGACGGTGAGCTGTAACGGATCCGGATCACCGCTGCCTGAAGTAGACTGGACTGTCAGCGGCCTGCATTCCATCAACACACATCTGGTTAGACATGCATATATACTAAAAACAGCAAACATATTAAAGATTTTTTTTTAATTAATTACATTGCCTTACACCAACAAATGTTTTTCTTTTCGCCTGCTTTTCAAACATTGCTTCAGGCTAATATACAGTTATTAAGCTGAAATAATCCTGTTAATTCTCATTATGATAACTTAATTCTTTAAGCACAATCTAATGATTGATTTCTCCTTCACTGCTACACCTCATATTTTGTTTTGCATTGCACTAAACTGTGTTTTTACATTTTCTATACTTTAATTATTTGTGCTTGTATTGTATTTTATGCACATCGGAGCTTCAGATTCATTAATTACTTGTAACACAAAATTAGTTCAGGTATGTAGTTCACCTTGAAAGGCCTCAGTGGTAAATTGAGGTGTCAGTAAGCGCACACTCTTGTAGGATTAAGCTCTAAGACTCATTGCCCTGACAGAAGTTTCAGATAAATTTTAAGCAAATGCTGAAGAACCAAAAAAATAGGCTAAAGATAAATCATCTACAATTTTCTATATATTCTGTGTATAACAAAGAAACAGGAACAAGTTTAACAATCTGATTGGTTCACTGCTAATAATGTCTTTGCATTTAGATGATGTTGACAGGGAAACCTAAAACTGTTTACTATGTGGATAGACTTTTTGTTTTTACCAGGTCCAAGATTAACCTATGATTCTGTGATTAGATGTGCAGTAAAGGTTATCAGATTTGGGGGGAAAAAAATCAAAATTGCTCAAAACAAACAACTTTTTTGTGACAGAGAGGCCTGGGTTGAACCCACGGTGAGCCTGTTAACCGACTAATCTCGCTCCCCGAGAAAGGCCCCAGGGACGTTGCAGCAATAACGACTGCAGAGATAAACAGCAAGAAGAAAAGAACAGGAGTCTCTGAAATTGCTGTGTGACTGTATTTGTCATCTGTGTCTTTAATGCTTGCAGTGACTTTACAGATGAAAGCTACTTCAGCCTCAGGCTTGATGTTTTAGGGTAGAAGGATGCTGTTTCGGGATGAGTGAAGTGTTTGGGAGTAAGAGCCTGAACAACTAAAAGCAAGAAAGGAAGCATGATTGCTTTTCACCATTAGATTCCTAATGGTGAAAAGCAGGGTGGTAATTAGTCCAGGTACTGCAAAATTTGATAATATTGCTCTTTACATTCTTCCTGCCATGCTAGATCTATGCCAGTGAAATCAGACAGGGAAGTGATTAATTCCCACAGGTATCAAGTAGTTCTTGACTTTATTACGTTTCCTTCCACAGGAATTTAACTAATGAATAATTAACTTTCATTTTAATTAAGTAATTAAAGATTTAAAACCCACTGGTATAATGGTATTTGCTGTACAGTATATCCTTCAGGTACCTAAATGCCTCTGTTTTCTCTGTGCCTCTCATACTTTTCCCTTAGTCAAACGTATATTGGCCCAACATCCACTCTATCAACCTCACTCTTTTCAACATCAGCCGAGATGACAACAACTTCCAGCTGACCTGCATCGCAGAGAACGTGGTGGGGATGACCAATTCTTCCATCCAGCTCAATGTACAGTGTAAGTTGGACGCTTCCTGTGATTTAAATACTATTGAAACTCCGTCCAGGCACTGTAGCAGGAGATTTTTAGCCCCACTGTAAACACACTGACACATTAATTTATGCACATTTGCATTATTGCATAAAGAGAAAATTATTGCCTTAGTACTTTGCCATTCATGGTCTATATTAATGCTGCCCATATTAAGTGAAGGTAAGTATGTTGTAATAAAATAGTTGCCTATTATGACTAATTAGTTCGACTAATATCATAATCTGCATGGCTGTTTATGTTTAATATCATCGAGGTTAATGGTGGGACATTAAGAATCACAACTGCATTCAGTTTTTATTTAAAAAAGATGAATATACTGTGTGCACACTGTGGAAAAATATTACCAGTAAACAATGACAACAAGAACATAGAGCAATTAAGAAAAAAAGAAGCATAAGGGCTGTTTTAATTCTTTTTTAAGCCTTTGCTTTCAATTTGCAGTGATTTTATGTCAAATGTTAAGGAAAATGTGTTGCTACAGTGAAAAGACATGCTGATTTTCTTTTACGCTGACTAATTTTCATTTTCAGTTATTAAGATCTGTAGCCAGATCATTTAACTGAAACAAATGCTAAAGGCTTGAAGTTTTGTCCAAAAATTGGAGGTGTTCAGGTTCTCACTGTGTTCGGATCTAAGCCAAATGTAGAAGTATTCTGTAAAGCATGGCCTCTTCTCTTAGGAAATCAAATCTACCCTGTAAGTTGACAGGTCACCTAACTCTGCCAGAATTTCTGCCTGATTGGTTATTGTTTTCACTACAGTTTAAATGGGGTCACAACATCTGATTAACTCCTGATCCAATCAATGATCTGCCTCCCATATTTCGCATATTAGGAACGACACATGCATGGGGTAACAGGCAGTGCTGCTATAATCTTTCTTTGGGCAAATCTTAATACAACACTGCAACAAACCCATTCTGTACACCTGCGAGAGACAGCGGTGCAATCTCAATAAGCAGATATCTGCATATGAATATACAGAATCTGTAGGCAAGGTGTAAAAAATAGTACCTTAAGCTTCCTTGTTTATGTTTTTAGTCCACTAGTCTGAGTAATTTTGACCAATAACACTTGAGTAGAGGGTTTGTATGCCGTTAAACAGTCTGTGTGGAGAGCAGAAGAGGAATTGCATTTGCGGGAAAAAATAGTCTAACCATAATCAGCTTTATGCTTTTTCAGAAATGCATATGGTTGTAAATATCAAGGATTAGCAGATAATTAAAATCCGTAAAGTCAGTCAACATACAGAATATAAGTTGTAATGCAAAGAACCATGAATCAAATGCTGGAATCCAGATAATTTCTCTACATAGAGATAACATGTCAGTACTAGATGAAAACATGGTATAAGAGCCTTCAACCTTTTTGGCAGCTAACTTTAACCTGCTAAAGTTTTGACAGCGTTTCACAGTTTTTGATTGTTTTTGTTACTGTGGCAGCATGCTAACTTTCCATAATCAGCTGTCAAGACAAAGAGCGTCCGATGAGAATGGGGATGTTGAAAAGCAAACTAAAATGGAAAAAATTTGTTATATGATCTTCAGGGGAACATGAATGTCAGTTGTCAGTTTCTAAGAAATCAGAATGTAAGTTCCATCTGAAGATTGCAGAAGATGAAAGATTTGGGAAATATCATATTCAGCAGTACTCTTTTTTTGTACAAAAAATTATTATCATCCCTCCAGCAGTCAATGAGATATTTTCGTGTGGACACAAGTGGTGAGCCCAAAGCCATGCTGCTAGCATGGCTGAAAAAAATGTTAATCTATCATGTTGTTTGCTCAGTTAGAGGGAAACAACCCCAATTAACCCAGCTATAACAGGAATACTTAACACTTGACTGAAGTCACCATAACATTTGTATTGTGTCCCTCAGTAGTTGTTTCTTGGTTATTAAATCTTATTTCCTCACTTGTCATGGATCTTCTAACCAAGACTCAGATGCTTAAAATTTGGAATTATGTTGCTCTGTTGTTGAAGACATTAATCAGTAAAGCCTGCTGGTTTAGTGATTACTTGGAATGAAATCTTGTTACCTACCACTGTGCAAGTGGTTTATCTACACTGGAGGCCATCAGCTTGTCTGGGGACTGTCATGGTTTGGTAAAAATCTGCGAGATTTGGTGCAATTAATAATCCAGTTTACTAAAAGATAGAAAATTTCAAAGTATCAGCGATAAAATGGCATTTGAACTGTTTGCAGCTTTATTGCAGAAACTTTATAGCACATAATAGTCGATGTGATAGCAAATTCTGTGCCAGTCCTAAAATTGTAGCGACTAATAAGTGTATAGCACATGTAATACTGCTCTTGTTATCTTTTTTAAGACATAATGAATAAATGTAAGCATTAAATGTATATGTATGCAGTAAATGTATGTAATATGAGCCTATACATTTTGAAAAAGGAGTTCCTTAGCCGAACACTGTGGATTAATAAAAATGCAAAGATATGTGGAATTGTTCTGATGCTCAATCAGCCAAAACGCAAAAATATAATAAATTGCTCTATAAAATACCTCATTTTAATTAAAACTTTAAATCAAGTGTGGGCAGTATGAATGCTTGGAGCCAAGAATTCTTGGTGTTTTTTTTGTGCATAAAATGTCTTTCATGGCAGCTTTGATGGGCTTATGTTGGGGACAGAATATATCATGTATTAATGACACTGACTGTCTGAGAGAATAATTTAAAACAGGGGGGAAAAAACTTCTTTATCAAGCAGAACAGCCAAATTATGCAGGTACATTTAGAATGCAATGAGGTGTTGCACAGCTACAAACCAAGTGAAATTGATGTAGCTAATTAGCAAGAATGTACCCTCCAGCCCACATGAAAGCTCTGCCTTGATTATGAGTGGAAAGAAAAGGAGAAAGGAGTCTCACCCTCAGCTATGATAAAGCAATGATTTGGTAACCACTCCAACGTATTTCTAATATCCCAACCATGAGTTACAGTATATACTTGAGCTCTTACATAAGTTTACCCAGTGGATTGGCCCCGGGCAGATTTGGGACAGTGTATTCAAAGCCAGTATTAATCAAAGGTGCCTGACATCCTTCTCTTTGTAGCAAGCCTCCTCTTGTAGAACTCAATCTATTGTAGCTGTTTGCGATGCATCATGCTATAGGACAGGGGAGATTTGTCACCAATTCAAACACTCCCTACTGGAGCAGAGCTTGCTAAGGACCATGCTAGAATGACAGATTGACTTTGTACCATGTAGTCTTCAGGGTTTCCTCCACATGGACAGTCTATGGATGTACATCCCCAGGCTTTTTTTTTTTCTCTCCTGTTGACACTCTGCTGGTGCTGCAAATTAACTTATTAATTTTTCACCACATGCTCTGATGGTAATTACATTTCCTCCCCTGTGCAGCCTATTGTCTCTGGAAATGTCATAAAATAGCTTAAACTGCTTCTCTGATTAGGGAGTAATCTGATTGACAGCGAAATTACCAGCCGTCAAGTAACATTCTCTGCATTCAAAGATGAGTTCCCTATTTTAGTGAAACCGTAATTAAACACAATGCAAATTCTGCAGGCACATTGTTCTTTTGCTGTGTGGAACAATAGCTGCTCTACAGCAGCGTGGACTCACATGTTTTCCTCCTTTAGTGCCGTAGCCAAAGTGTAGCTCTCTATTAAGAGTATGGCACTAATTTACACCTGTATTAGTAGCTCTGCTCCCTCATTAGCTGTACAGGTAGAGCAGGGCGTAATCTCTAATTAAGGATAATTAATGGGGAAATTATGTGATTGAATCCCTGCTGTGACTCTACATGTACAGGTGCTGCTTCTAACAGGTTAAACTTAATCGCAATGGGCTTTAGCCCCGGGGAATATGAAGCAATATCTGTCCCACGAAGCTGTTGCCTCCCCTGTCACCGCCAGCCACGATGTCGTATCTGTAGTTAGGCTGGAACATGGCATTTGAAATACACCACCAGTGTTACCACTAGATAACATTACAACTAGCCTTGTATTCAATGTTCTTGCTGATCAAACGCATGTAGTTATCAAAGCTTGTCATCTGTATGAGCACCACGAGGACACCATGTAGTTATAGACTGCTATGTGGCACAGTAATGACTTATATTGTATTGACCGAGACTGAGCTGACAGCCGAGCTGAGGGGAAAATGGATCAGTCACTAACTGTCCATCAACAAGAAAATTTCTTTTTCTTCCTCTCTGTCTGTTTTTTTCTCTCTTTAGGCTGTATAGTTCTATAGACACCCTCACTCCTTCCTCCTCCTCCTCCTCCTCTGTTTCTTTACTGTCATCTGTTCTCTTTTCTTGTTGCACTCAAAATCACAGCTCTGCACACGCCCCCACACCATCCCATTCGCACATACACAAGCCGTAGCCTTTAGTTCAGTTGAATGACTTCATTGTCACTATTGTCTGTCACCAAAGCAATTTTTTTTAAATGACGGCTTTCACACACCAATAAATAGTTTGTTCAAGTCTTTAAAGGGCGATCATTTGGATTGAAAACATGAGCTATCAGTGACAGAGCTGAAAGTGACAGTAACTTTTATTATCAGCTTATCTGGCAGGCATTTCAAATTAATTAGTCACAGTGTATTACTGCTAATAATTAAGCATGATTGCAGTGTTTACAATTACAGCTGTGTTACGCTCAAATGCGTTTTTAGCTCTTCCAAAATCATCACTGGATGGCCAACCATCACAGAGATGCAGACAAAGTATTACTACGTGGATATAGATAAGACTCAGTCTCTCTTGGAACGGATCCATAATGTTGACCTCAGTGTTGCACATGAAAAATAGCAGAAATGATTGTGTAAGAAATAAGAAAGAGAGAAAAGTTTCAACCCATGCCTACTTTCTCACCTTCGCACAGCTGGCCAGTCAAGGCATGAAGTGGGTGTGAAAGCCAGATTGACCGTCTTAGAAAGCTACAAGAATTGACGCTATTTCTGACACTAGGAGAGTGTCGGGGTAGGGAATTTCTGGAACATGTTGACAATCTGACAAGCAGCTCTCTTTTGCAATCACTTTCTTTGATCGCAGTGACAAACTGCTCACTCTCGGTTGTGAAACTGCAGGTGGAGACTCACTGGTGAGGCTGAATGACCGCGTTAAATCATACCTGCAACCCTGATCTAATTGAATAAATAGGTTTATCAATGATATCACGAACGCGTGTGCGTATGAGCGGTGGAGGTGACAGAGAGGCACTGCCAGGTAATACTGACTGCCAAATATTTCCTTTTAATTCTGTAGTAGCAAAATTCACTCATTACGTAGACAAATCAGTGGGTGAATTGTTTATGAAATGTATCTGATGATATTAAAGTGACAAAGTGCCTCTCAGCTTGGCGGCATTGTTGATTCAGAGGTGTGTTGCTGCATGTCAGGAAAGAGGAGCTCTGTGCTTGTTTAAGCAGAGGAAATTTTTCAGTTTATATCAAGCCCGAAGAGACCTTCTATATATTTCGTTCTTCACCCAATCCAATGTACTTCTGCAACATGCAGCACCCAGTAAAAGGCTCATTGCCACTCCCAGGAAAGAAACCTGCCTGTAAATGTCATTGTTCCCCAGAACAAGCCTGCGCTGTTTGGTATGCTGCTGTATTTTTTTTACGGTTATTCAGAGAATTAGTACAGGTTTTCACCACCCCAAGGGCTGTGGAAATTTCTCAGCACATAGGGCTTGTATTATGTCAAACACCAAACAGGCAGACTGATGAGGATTTTAATAAGCAAATAACTTTTGATCTGCTCCTTCATGTGTGAATGTGTAGGTATGCGTTCATTGTTTCAAATGTCTCCTTTCCCACTGCAGTTCCTCCAGTCATCCTGAGACTGGCTGAGCCTGAGCAGCGGCTTGATACCTGCATTGAATTCACGGTTCGGGGTTACCCCAAGCCCGAGCTGCGCTGGTTCCACAAACAGAAGGAAATTATTAAAAATGACTACATCCGGACTGAAATGGACTCCTACCAGGACTATCTCGAGGGCTGTCTGACCTTCCAGAACCCAACTCACATCAACAATGGCAACTATACCCTGGAGGCCAGCAACGCTCTGGGAACGGTCACCAAGACGGTGTATGGTCACTTCCTCGAGAACCCCGATGAGCCAGGTGAATGGATAACAACTTTTTATAGACATTTCATTCTAGGTGGCAAGTGATGTGCATTTGGCAGCACTGATAGTGAACGCATGGGAAAAAGGCCTTTATACAAATGATAGTAGCGCTCAGTGTTTGTGCATTGCCTTTCTTCATTCCTCTGCATTTAAATAAGAATCAAAGAGGAAAGAATAAAATGCTGCCAAGTAACTCTCTGATTCCCATAAGAGCTGGCTCGGCCCACTTTTTGGGAGTGAGCATCACTGTTGGATTGCTTTTCTTTTTTAACTACCTGTTGTATGACTCACAGGTTGCGTCGCTGTTGGAAATTCTGTCGGGAGCATTTACTTTTTATTAAAATCTTCCTTCACAGGGCACAGGTTGCACGGTTGATCCCTGCTGGTTTTACAGCCGCCAGGGTTCATCCACAGTTCAGTCAGGTAGATTGTTCACTTGCGGTTCGTGCTGAGTTCACAGGGAGGGGGCCTAAGCCCACAAAGACTGGCAAATTTCTCCTTATGGTCAATATTGCAAGGTTAATACCTTGTGTCAATTTATTGACATAGCGTGACTTTTTCTGTCTTCTCTTTTGCAGACCCGGTGGAAGAAGGTGAGTGTGTCTATTTTCAAATGTAAGCCTGTCAAATTTTTGTTCAGCTTTGTTTTTTTCCTGTTTGTTTGGTAAATGTGCGCACACACACACACTACTTGTGTTTGACGAGCACAACTGACTCGGTAACAGTGGAGAAATTTGTTCACTTTGTGTTGCTATTCAGTTTTCTGATTGTGTTGTTAATGTCAGATGGCATTATCATCTTCCTTATTTAAATCATGGATCCCAGACAAAAAAAATCCAATTTCATTTTACATGGTTAATGATCACTCTATACACTAAACAAATACGTTATTCTTTACATACCCATGTCTTATGTTACTGTTAGTTGGGTCTCTAAACCAGGACAGCTGTCTCTCAGTGGTTCATGCCATCAAATTTCAGCAGACACTTCTCTGCCTTTTTTTATTACAGGAAATCGGGAATGTAGGAGAAAAACCAAAGCTTCCTCTGAAATATCAAATTTCCAAACATTACATGCACTGTCATAGTGAGTTTTTCTGCTCATTGGGGCCAGATTTACCACTTTATCAGTAGGAAATGCTGCAAAACTTATGAAAACAGAGTTAAAAGTCCAAAATCTATACCCTCCTTCACATTTTTCAAAGCTGTCCAGTGGACCGGATTGGAGTCTCTACCAGGCTGATTCTGGCCCACAAGCCTTATGTTTGATAACCCTGTTCTAGACCTTTCCTCCCATAGTAGAAAACAGTTTGGGGCATGAAAACCAGAAAATAACAATAAAAACATTTGTAATAGGCACACTTCAGTAAGTAAAAAAAGGATAGTCTTATAGATAATTCAGTTTTTAAAAAATAACCAGCAACAGTGTAAGCAGGTGAATTTCCAACCCTGTTAGCTGTTGATGTGCGATTGTTTGGGAAGCAGTGTAGTGTAAATGCAGTCATATTGCTGGAACAATGGTTTCGGCCCACTCTCGCTGCATCATAAATCTCCGATGTGCGATGTGCTGCCTGGCCTCAGGCTGTTGTGGCCGTCTCACTGTTAAACAAAGTGGGCTCGCCTGATCTCTGACCTTCATCAGCATCTTCTTCCATCTCCATATGAGGCCATTCTTTCTAATCAGGAATGTATTATAAAGCTGCAGCATGGCCAGAGATGGAGACGGATGGATGCTGACCCTGCGGCGAGCTGCATGAGGCAGGCGGCGACATCGCGTTGCTATACATGCACACAGTCACGCAGCTTCTGGGAGTGAGGCAGGTGAGGGAGAGGTGTTTAGAGTGTGAAACATTATGGCAGCAGAGCGCGAGGGAGTTCAGCCATACAAGAGAGACTGACAGGCTGGCTGATACTAACAGTGATGAGGAGAGAGGAGGGCAGAGGGAGGAGAGGAGAGAGGGATGAAGGCTTGGAGGGAGATGGTAGTTAGGACACACACACTCGCACTTCAGTGTGTCTGAGCCAGTAGCAGCCAGTCTACCATGTGGCCATTAATTTGCCCACAATTACTCTCTGATGTCCTGGCTGGAAGCCTCAGACTAGAGCACAAGTTCATTTCATTTCATGGCTCTGTCTCATGACACTCTCTATGCCAAACTCTTGTGTGTATAGGTGCAACATCTAGTATTTAAACATGAAGAAATTAGTCCTGCTGACCGCGGATTTCTGCAGCTGGAGCTGAGTACAACAGAAAATTGACGTCCTGTGCAGCTATATAATTTTTGTGCCTTTTTCAGCTGATTTCATTTTACCTGATTTAATATTTGTCAGTCAATATTGTGTTACCTTCTTTTGATTTTTTTCTGCTTGTATAATTGTGTATAATTGCTAAGCAGCTTGTTGTAATTATTCTGTCTTTCGTATGTGCAAGCACGACCATGTCTTTGTTCAACTGTTCTAAAAACTCACAATGTCTTTTTGTTACTTTTTATGTGAGACTTGAGTCTGACTGGATGGCAAATTTCAGGCTTTGGTAGGAAACTTGTGACAGGTGTCAGATTTGAATATGCATTTGTTCCTCTACAGACTTTTAACTCAACACCACAAAATTTATATTAAAAAAAACCACACACACACTCTGGTCGCCGACATTGTCTCTAGCAATGTTTGATGGATCAAACAAGTGAAGGCGACACGCTTCATGCTTGTGTCAAAATGCTTCTAAAAGAAGGGCAAAGTCTGTTTATGTTTTGAGGCACAACATTTGTACACTATTTATTTCCAGCAGTTTATGTTAAACACACACACAAATGAGAAAACTGCAAATGGATATTTTCAGCTGGCAGTGAGACCCATCTGAAAACATTAATCACACCATTTGGCTTCATGGAGATACTGAAAATATGCTCTCAATTATATATACTAGAGAGCACATCAGGTCACCTAATTCGAGTCTGTTAGGCTGTGCTTTAACCCGTGTAAATGTTTCGCCTATTTAGTGTGATAACGGGTGCATAAACAGGTTCATGCAGTGGAATAACACCACTGCAGATTAAAAAAAACTGCTTATTCTTTTTTATCCGCTGTTTTGTACTTTTTTTCCCTGAGAATACACAGTATGAAGTGTAAAATCATTATACATATTTACTTTAAAAGGACTGTTGCAGTAAACTGCAGTCATTAGAGTGTTTTTTCCTACCACAGCCACTGATGTCTGCTTTTGTGCTTCTGTGTTGCAGTTACGCCGCCACATCCAAGACCACCAGACGAAGATACATTTGGGGTGAGTTTTCTCCTTAATGATGTTGATGAAACAGCTGCTAAAGATGGGGCCCCTGGTCTCAGCAGAAAGCTGATGTGTGTTTCAACACAAGCATAAACTACTTTTTATTTGTCAAAGACCCCTTGCAGGGCTATTTGCTTGCCTTGACATGCAGCGCTGAGCTTCAAAGGCTACAACACAGCAAACAATGTTACAGTCAGAGTTATATGTTTGGACTTTAATGATGCTGATGATGGTATCCTGCAGTGGATGATGCTGTTTTGAAATGTTATTTAACGTGGGGGATTTTGTACAGTTTCTGAAACCAGTGCTGGTGAGTTATTCCACTGGATTTCAATAATGTGCTTTTAATAGACTTTTTTAATAGCACACATGTTGACATGTGCTAGCAGAAACTCCAATAACATCAATAATGGCTGCTGTTATTGAGGTGGAAAGTTTCCGGGACTTGTACATCCATGCTTCCCTGTCATATCCTAATGGAAGCGACACACTGTTAGCGGTAATTATGCCCGTGCTTTTCCTACAATGGCCAGCTCAAATATCTGTAATCAAAAAAACCCTGCAGTAACATCACTGCGTCTCTGCTGCTACATCTGCTTGCTGCCAAATTTGCCACTGATGGTGTTTTAGAATTTTTGCTTAGGGAAAATTAATAAAACTAGAAAAATATGTGGTCCCTAGCTTTAGTCCTAATGTTACAGTTATAGCTTTACTACAGAGGCTGTTAAAAAAAACACATACCATCCACAGAAATACCCTCTGATTTTTTTTTTTTTTTGCTCTACTTGCTTAAGTTGCTCTTTCATTAAATATAAATACAAGACAGAATTGCAATTCCTACAACTTTACAGCTATCAACAGTTTTGGTCACTGTAGATAGTTTCTTCTGTCATAACAACTACATGGGGGTGAAATTTGTTATAGCTCGCCCTTTCACATTTTAGTAATATTTTTTATTCAGATTATTGTCATTATTGTTCTTTTTAGTAATTTTCATTAAAGCTTGACGTTATGCATATTGATGATGAGACTACTTTGAGTGACAGGTGGGTGCCAACTAAGCCACTAGTTATAGGCAGCGCCTCCGCTAGTGTTTGTGGCGTTGCTCCCTTTACGAGTATTTGTATTGCATATTGTTGTCTGACAGACATAATGGCTTGGAACACAGTTAATTGTACTAAAAGCCCGTCTATGCTCCAGTTTTGATGAGTGAAATTACAGCATTCTCTTTGCATATTAATATGTACTAATTAGAATGTATCCGTGTGATGTACCCAGAAATACTATGGATGCACCAGGCTACCAAGCTTACCCATACTGGGCAATAGTTTATCATATCACTCTCACCTATGTGGTCACTTCTGGCCAAAGGGTTTCATAGCCAAACAGTGTTGCACACTGGCACACAGTTTCCGTACTTAAATTATCCAACAGTGTTCAGATAAATACATATTTATATGCAGTATAACATGAGTTTCATTTTGGTTCTGTGTCAGTGTCGCTATATACCTTTTGTCTACCTAATAACATTATATTGGATTCAACACAACTCTTTGTGGGATTATTTTGACTACAGATAACAGTGTTGGGCTACCTCAATATTGAAATTGCCATACAAAAACTACAGTATCTGTATGTGCATTTTAATTAACAAATTATTAAGTTTCAAAAATTCTAGTTCTGTTTAAAATGGCATAATATGAATAAACATGGATTAATTGACCTTGAGTTAAATTGCTTAACCAGACTGTAAACTGTGAGTAATGTCAGATTTTCACTGTAAAATACAAAATGCAATCATCAAACAATTACTTTTTAAAAAAAATGAAAGATCCAGAGCAGCAAAAATCAAATATTGTGTGTGGTTCTCATCATCACCTGTAGGTGACGATAAACCCATAAAAAGAAGTTGTGTGCTGCATTTTTAAACATCCTGGTTTATTCAGTTTAAATCAAAAATAACAGGTTTTGATGAGGAGGATAAGCAGGATTTTCCAAAGCAGCAGCAGTCACTTAGAGTCACATCATACAGTAAGTCTGGCTGTAGATGAGAATCGTATTTAAATTACATTCTGTCAACCAGAACACATCACAAACAGGACAGATTTTAACTTTCTTCCACACTGGTGTAATCTACAAGAAAGCAGTTGTCAAAATCTAGTCCCTTAAACTCTGCTTAAGGTGATCAGAAATTTGGAAGGGATTATGATGTGAACACATTCCTCTGATGGCTGCGTGAATCTGACACAGCATCTCATTTCTGCAGGTTTCCATTGCTGTGGGTTTGGCGGGCTTTGCTTGCGTCCTCCTCCTAGTCCTTTTTGTTCTCATCAACAAATACGGCCGGCGCTCCAAATTCGGTATGAAAGGTAAGTCTACACAGATAGTGAGACAAGCAGATCGTCAGGCAGACAGTTAGCTTTGTTTTTCGCCTTTCTGGCAGTTGCATCATTGTGCAGAATCCATTCCTCCAGCTAATCTTCTCTTCAGTACGTTTGTTCGCTAGAAAATGTACATGTGCGGCTACTGTAGAAGTCCTACTTTTTACTGCATGTTTACTGAACCACTGCTGCTCTTTAGTCATATCCTCAAGAGAACTCAATTAGAATAATAATGCTTTTTTGTCCCTTTGGAATCGGATATAAATTGTCTTTGTGACTGTTTTGTGTTGCTGTATGCAACATGTAACTGGGTGCTATCCATAAATGTCTGTGCATAAAGACAAATCAATATCTGTGCTAGAGGAGAGTACACTTGCCATCGTGATACTGTGCATAGGCCTTATACAAATAGGTGAAAAATTAAAAAACAAAAACAAACATGAATCGTCTTAATAAAGTGCTGCCAGAACAGCTTCAGTGCTTCTCCTGATTGAGCCTTCAGGACTATACTGGAGGGACTGAACATAATTCTTCTGAAAGGATATCCTCTCATTTGGTGTTTTGATGACAGTAGAGGAGAGAGCCGTCTAACACATGGTCCAGAATCTCCCACAGGAGTTCAGCTGGGTTGAGGTCTCGTGACAGGGAATGCTGTAGCGTATGAGTCACATCATTTTCATCAACAGCATTGTCATCCTGGAAAAGACCTCTCCCATTAGAATAGAAATGTTTCATCACCCTGAACAACTTTGTAATGACCCTTCCTTCTAACAAGACAAGTGGGCCCAGGGCATGCAACCAAAATGCCCCCATGGAAACCACCACAGGGCTCAAGCATTTGAGTTTTTCCCATAATTTGAGACCCGTCTGTATATTCGCTGCATGCTATGTAGGGCGATCACAGAAGGGATCATGAATTAATTAATGGACTTGGGGCTGTCGATCATGATGAGGAATTCAATAGGATTAATGTGGCTTTTGTGCATGCTGAGCTTTCACTTTGGTTCAGCTCCAGGTTTGCTTATCTCTTCAGCGTTGGCGTCGTAGAAGAGGAAAAAGGCGCCTTAGTGATGATCTAGGCGTATAGAGCAGTTCGGAGAGGAGAGGAGGGGGCGGCAGTGGCTCAGGTCCCGCTGGTCCAGGTTCAAGCGTTGACATGCCCAGGAGCCAACCACATCTCCTGACCAGTTTATGGGCTGAGCATTTGCATGTGTTTGGTGGTTTGTGGTGGGTTGTTTTTGTGGATGACTCAGAACAGACACAATTCCTGAGTCACTTTATGACAAGGTGTGCAGATTCTATATCCAGATTTTTTTCGTTTCTGTCAGCTTCTAGCACTTGTCCCTTTTCCTTCTTTAATCCAAATATTTTCTAATTGCATACAATCATGACCCGCACCTCAGACCATGCATGTTCTTCATATGCACTGTAAGTACAGTGTATAGTGTAAGTAGCATTAGCTACTTCCACCTTTTAATTAAGCACTTTACAGGATTAGAGTTCGTTACCTACCTCGGTAAAGAACTCTCTGCTGCAATTATTTGGAGGATGCCAATTATTGCACTGGCCTAAAGCTGGCTCTAATCAAGGATGAGTCTCAGAGTTAATGAGGCTTTATAGACATGTTTGTAATGTCATAGGGACTTTTTATTTTTATTTCTAGCTTTCCTAACAAATAGGTTTATGGAATAAAAGCAAAAGCAATAGTTTTTTTTATGCAGCATGACAGCAGTTGGACCTTCTGCATTTGTCTATACGAGATAAGATTTCATTGACACTACAGCTGCTTGTTAAAGAAGCTTCTGCTTTACTATAACTTTCTCATGTCTTTATTCAGTAGGTGGAAATGTATTTTACACCCAGCAGACCTGTGTGATATTTATTTACGCCCCCAAGTATGAGTTGCTATTGTCATTTTTTATTTGATTCACAACTTAATATATGCAGCATCAGAAAATCAATATAAATCTGAGTGGAGAACTCACTGCCAGAGATCTGGTTTCCAATGTTACCTTTATTTTATACCTACTATCTATTGAAAGGAGAGGCAGTGCTTCATGTTGTTGTCAACACTTAGAGGTTAGTGTGTCTCGATGCTCAACTCTTTGCAAAAGGTTGCTCAAATTCAGTTTTAGTCCTTTCCAAGGAGAAGCGGAAAGGTAATTCTTGATGGGAAGGTACAACTTCAGCTCAGGGGTTGTTTTTTTTTTCTTTAAATCACTAAGTGCCATGCAGTTCTCCATCAACACTTACTGCTTCATGCCGTATGTTAAGATTCCCCCGCTTTGCTCCAAGACACATTTCTCAACAATTTCTGTTCAGACACTTGAAAAGCATTTCTCATAGATTTTTCTCTTGTCAGAATGTTTCCTAGAGTAATTTAAGTTTAGCTGCCTCATTCAAGATAACAAATAGTTTTATAAATGACTGTAATAGTGAGGGGGAAAATGAGCACTTTGAAGCTTGAGCAAATCACCAAGTTGAACCATTAGCATTGCTGAAATATACTAGTCTCTTGCATAAATGTCAGCACCATGTAAGGATGTGTAGATGTCAGTTCCTGTATCTGGTACTGTGCTGTACCGTGCTCATTTGTTTGTTCTTATATTTACTTTCGTTTCACTTTAAAACATTAACTGGCTACCTGGTGGGGCAGGTAGGTGGACAAGGCGCAGTATTGTGGAAATATGTGTATGTGTATTTATGTAAGATATCTGAAAACACAGCAGGCGTGCAATGAAACAGTAGTTACCAGCTTTGCAGCCAATACTGCAGAGATAAGAGAAAATGTCTAGAGACAACCCAGTGCTGCTTTTCCACAGTGCCATTTGTAGATGATTCAGGATTCTGTTGCCTTGTCAGCATATTGGAGCCATAATGGAGATTCCCAGTCATCAACACATCACAGAAAGAGGACTAACAAAGCTGTAAAACTGACAAAAGTTCATAAACATTACAAGTGACATAGCAATGCCAGCCAAGTCTCTCTTATCAGCTTAGCTATGCAGTGTATTGATGAGGACTTCAGGGTTCAGCAGGTGAGTTTGATGATGTGCTTCAGCACCAAAAACATTCAAGGTCATGAGTGTGAATGCAATAGCAAAATTGTGCATATTTATTTTGCTACAGTCAGGAAGTGAGGAAAAACCGATGAAATATCTGTGGAAAAAAAGCTTTTGATAAAATAGCAGTGCAGCGCAACAGAGAAAAAAGCTTTTTGCCACCTGCATTTTTTTCCACAGTTAATTTGAGCATTCACTATAACTCCAACATATATATACGCAACGTTGATGTAGTTCAGTGGAAATAAGAGATACTACTATACTGTACGACTTAAAGATAGGTGATGTCAGTGTGGACTCTTTCAAGACGTCATGCTGCTTTGTAATAAAGCCCCTGATGTGACCACATTGTGTGTATTTTCCCCTCCCACACTTGTTCTGAAGAATCAGCTGGAAGGCTTGAAGAAGTCATTACCTTTGGATGGAGCCATAATGGATTTTAGCTCCACTAAATCACTGTGGCTCTTTTGGTAGTTGGAGTTTGATCACTGACCGTTTCTGGGCATCCAATAAAAAAGTTTATTTTTTTCCTTTTCATTTGTTGTGTGTGTGTGTGTGTGTGTGTGTGTGTGTGTGTGTGTGTGTGTGTGTGTGTGTGTGTGTGTGTGTGTGTGTGTGTGTGTGTGTGTGTGTGTGAACTGCAGTCAGTTGATTTGCTGGTATGTCAAGGTTTAACGCCAGATCAGTCCCCTGGCTGCCCTGCATTTACAGCTCTGACTGATACACAGCTGTTTGGTTTATGTGGTTGTAATCGTGGTTATATGAAAGATACTTTACACACACGTGTGTGTGTGTGTGTGTGTGCGTGCGTGCGTGCATATCTACTCATACTGTAGATAACCTGTTGCTTTAATCAATATGTTGTCAACTCACCTCCCAGCTAAAACATCTTGCAGCCTAAGCATCAGCCTCATCTTTCAAATTGTGACTCACACCAGTGGGCTTTGAAGTGTCTTTCACGCAGATTTTTGTCAGCAGGGAATCAATAATGCTTCTTTAGAAAAAGACACTCAGCATGTCAGTAATAAGTATTGAGCTCCCCTGTCATCTTTTCTTATGTTCTGGGGGGAATTACCCCACCCCTGCTGCTGGAAATGCAGCCAATATACAACAAAATGTATATCATTTTGTCACCTTCCCAGTCTTTTCAATAAAACCTTGTGAGTCGTAAAGGAGGAATGCAGTAGACTGGCCCTGTTAAACTGGCTGCAGAACCATGAAACTTTGCAAATTAAACTCAAGTAAAAATATTTTTGCATCTAACATTGATCCCAGTAGTTAAACCTGGGTTGGGGATTCGTTAACAAGGTTAAAAATTCTAAAAATCCATTATTGTGAATAGCCTTCATATGCTCCTTCTTGTGTTCTCACTCAAATTTTTTGTCGTCATTACAACATATCCAGTTTTGAATTTTCTAAATCAAGTAGATTCAAGCCAATTCCGAGGGTCCCGGCGGACTTTGGGAATCGATGCCTCATTCTGCTGCACATATCCGAGCTCATCCACAATAGCTGCTGGCAGTTGCTATGTGTTTACACAATGAGAAAATGATACAGGCACTATTTCTGGCCGCATTTCACTACAGAGTTTTGATTGGAAACATACAGTGAAGGAACAAACATGTCAGGGGAAAGTGACAAATGATGAGTGAAGTGTTTATACATCAGCACTGCAGAGACTAATGTTTCATAATAAACTATGAGAAACTTGTTCAGTCTGCTATTTTTAGTTTATCACCTACAGTGCACTCACATAGCTTTATATACACCTTTTTGTTATTTGTCATATCGACAGAACAAAGTGATTTTCGTTTTGTTTACCACTCACAACCATCTTGTTTTCCTGTTTCACCTTACAGGTTCAAAATTTCTACTACAACACAGTCACTTTATGCTTTTATTTAGTTTTTATTGTACAGTAACTTTTATTTTTAGCAATTAGGTCCATTTGATGTTAGGCATCTCAATTTAACACTTAACATACTAGAGCATATAGTATATTTAAATTTTAGGAAAAGCTTCATTATTATTGTTATTATTATTATTGTAATTTAATTGAAACATGTAGACTTCAGTTATTCTATATTGATTATACATTATTTATATCCAAGATATAAATAGAGTCTGAAGGAAGAGTGAAGAGATACACAATCCAAGGTGCTTAAGGTCCAGTCTGAAGTTTCTGTAGTCTGTGACAATTTGAGGTGCCATCTGCTGGTGTTGTTGGTGGTGGGTCCGCTGTGTTTTATCAAGCCCAGAGTCAACAGAGCTATCTCACAGGAGAGGCAGGTTTGGATGCTTCATGCAGATTTACTTTTCCAACAGGACTTAGCACCTGCCCACCGCGCCTAAACTACTACCTAATGGTTTGCTCACTATATCATTACTGTGCATGACTAGCCAGGCAACTCGTCTGGCCTTAACCCTACAGAGAATCTATGGGCTATTGTCAAAGCGAAGATGAGACACACCTGATCCAAAACACCACTGTGAACACAACCTGGGCTTCAACACCTCAGGAGTATCAGAATGTGATTGCCTTCGTGTCACAAAACTGATGCAGTAACTGCCAGTAAAGAAGCCCCAATCAAGTATTAACTATGTGAAATGAATACTTTTAAGAAGCTAGAGTTTCTATGCTGCAAATCCTTTTTGAAATATCCTAATCAGAGATACTGAACTTTACATTTTTATTAGCTATAATCCAAAGCAAAAATATTTGCCTTTATAGTTGAGGAATAGATTTAGTTTACCTTTTGAATAAAAAAAATACAATATTCAGATTCTTTACTGGTATATTGCACATTTAGTAAAAAGCAAAGAAGTTTGAGAAACACAGCAGCTTTAAAGCACTATAGGTACACATCAACACCCTGGTTAAGAAAGCCCGTCAGCGTCTCTTCTTCCTCAGAAGACTTAGAGACTTCCATCTGCCACTGAAGGTGCTCAAGAACTTCTACTCCTGCACCATCGAGAGCGTCCTGACGTCAAACATCTGCACCTGGTTTGGGAACAGCACCAAGCAGGACAGACGAGATCTGCAAAGGGTGGTGCGCTCGGCAGAACGCATCATTCAATCAGAGCTCCCTGACCTGCTGTCCATCTACACCAAGCGGTGCAAGTCCAAAGCTAGGAAGATTATGATGGACCTCTCCCATCCCAACAATGGACTCTTCTCACTGTTGAGGTCTGGGAAGCGCTTCCGCTCCCTTAAGGCCAAAACAGAGAGAATGAAGAGGAGCTTCTTCCCCCAGGCTATTCGGGGCCTGAACCAGGTGTAAGACTGGACTCTCACACACGTCACCACACGCACCACCACACATTTCCTATAATCCTATAATTCCTATAATTTATAATCCTTATCTTTATAATCTCTTCTGCTATTTGCACATTCTTTACTGTAAATTCCTAAGTTAATTTGTAAATTTTTGTAGTAAATTGTAAATATTGTAAAACTTTTCTTCTGTCATTTAATGGTCGGGCATTGTACAGCTACAAGCATTTCACCCCCATGTCATACTGTGTATGGTTGTGTGTGTGTGACAAATAAAATTTGAATTTGAATTTGAATTTGAAAGGTACGTGCACCAGTACTAGTTTATGTTGCTGAACTTGTAGACTTTTCTCTGTCCATAATTCAACAAAGTAACCTTGAAGCCATGAATTCACACTGCTCTGGCCCCTTGTCGTGGTCATCAGAAACATTGAGAAGTTGATTTTGGCTTTTGCAAATTCTATGTAAATAACCTTTGGTTTGCACTGGACCTGGTTTGACGCCCAGAGTTGCAGCGTATTGGCAGCACCATCTTAGATTGAAGTGATCAGGAGCAACTTCGGTTTCCGTTTCTTGGCTAAGTGCATTTCAGCACATAGTGAGGCTGGAGCTTGAACAGGGATTGAACATCCTGCAATTAGTGGACAGCTAGATCTATTACTCGAGCCATGATTGCCTTCACATAGGTGTGGCATAAATGGCGCTAACAAGGAAGGTAAATTAAATTTACTATACAGTGACAGCATCCTGTTAGGGTCTTATTAATGTAACTCCCTAACCACAAACACAGTGGAGCTACGTGTGTGGGGAAGGTCACTGTCTATTCCTTTCACAGAAGCTGCAAAGGTTCAAGATAGAGGCTCAGGAGAGCAGCAGGCAAGCTAACCATCAATCATGGCTGTCAATCATTGCAATCATCAACCACTGGCTTCAGCCTCCAGCTATGGAAGATGCCACTTGGTATAGATACTAAAACGAGACTTGAATATGTAACTATAGTTGTGTGAATTGTGACTGTCAGATGTTATGTCGAGACATCAAAATGATCAGTGGTGTGGGTGGTCAGGGATGGGATGTTGCTGATGTTGGCTGTCAGGAAATGTTTTTTCTGAATCTGTGAAGCATGCATATTCTAAAAAAATCATGGTGTTAATTTGACCTCCACAAACTGGATGAATTCCAGGTCACACCATACATCAGCATGACTGACCCGCCAATTCACTCCCCCGCTGGCATGCTGTCATGCTGAGCTTAATGTTTCAGTTTGCACACCTTACTTTACTCTGCTGCTCTTCTTTCTGTTTTAAGGAGCGTGTTAACTCCTTCCTTTCTCTCTTACACCCACACTTTATCGTGATGACAACGTATGTTCCTGGCAACTAATTTGCTAGTTGCTTAAACAAGAGAAAAAATGAGACTAGTCGACTTGTCTAAAGGACAAAAAACCCTCCGAAATCTTTTAAAACTGAGACTTTAAATAGATGAAATTAAACATAAAATGCAATCAAATTAATATTTGTGTGTATTTTATGAACTATATAAAACCGTCAGTAATGTTTTAAATGATGCAAGAATGTGCTGCACTTTCCACTGTTTGTAATGTTGCAAATGCACACGGTGTCAGATTAGTTTGCAGAGTTTTCCTAACATTAGCAACAGCTCCAGAGAACATGTATGCGGTTGTATATTAATATAAGAAGAATAATGCATTCAGAACATTTCTGGCACCAACTAGCAAAGGCAGCAGCATGTGAACGTTTAGTCGACTAGTCATGCATATTCCTAACGACAACTGGACTGAAGACTTCATGTGTATATTTAATTTTAGCCTATTTTACAAATGCATTTATCAGTGATTTACGGTCATGCTGCTGATGTTATGAAAGCGTCCAGTGCTTGGGCACCGTTAGTGATCACACCAGATGCTAGTTATCCTCAAATTCTCAGCCATGCCTGAACATGACACACAGAGATCACAGCAGTCAAAAGAGCTGGACTTGGTAAACTCTGAGAGATATTTTATTTTGGTTGCATGAGATTATTTGCTCTTTTCTAAAGCTTGTGGGATCGTATTGATTTTTTTAAACTGCCTCCAAAATGAATGTTTTGGGTTCAGACATTCAGACAAAACAAGCAATAAATCTCTTGGAAACTGTGATTTCTCACAGTTTACTGATATTTGTTTAGCCAGAGGTTCATTGATAAGTTGACAAAGTGACTCCGATCTAGAGTAAAAGCAGGTGGTAATTACAGAATTTTTGGTTTTGGTTTTTAGTAACTGTCCTCTTTCATTCAAAGTTATATGATTAACACAAGGCCAGCCACTTAAGACGAGCAACATACTACAGTTTCTGGATAAACTACCTCTGTTAATATAAAGCTATTGTAAATGATGTCCTAAACGAATGACTGTCCCATCAATGCTGAAAAAACAAGACGTCCGAGTGACATGAAGCATAACTAGTGGGAACGGGCAGCTTGCTGCCTCTGAATCAGTCAGTAACAGTCTCCGCATGTAAGCAAATTTAGCTGTTCAGTTAGCACTGCTACTCACAGTGTTCAGATAGTATTTCAGTCATTATCTCATTGTGGAAACTAAACCTGTGACATTTTTCAGACTTTTTACCCGTCCGCTCTCTAAACAGTTTTCAGGGTTTTTAGATGGGCAGATAGACAAGTACATAAATCACAGAGACGCCCGCGAACTCACTGACTTGCATACCGACACTGAAGTACACACATTCACAAACAAACCATACCCCGCGGCCTGCCAGCCTCTGTGATCCACACGTGTGTGTCAGGGTGACTTACCCTCCTCTCCGCTACATTACCTGAACCAGGCCTGGGGATGATCAACCCACCCACCCACACACACACACATAGATAGAGAAGTATTTACTGCATCACTGCCTCACTCGGCCTCCAGTGACCAGATTGAGCTCTGCTGCTAAGCACTGAGACATGCCCGTCTAAAGACAGATAGACACTCTGTGTGTCTGTGAGGAAAACAACTTTCAATTAAAAGTTCTTTACTTGTCTTCCTAAACATTAAAGGGACTTAAATGGACCATTTTTCTTTCAAATTTAATGAACAGCACTGCAAAGTAGCTACATACATTTACTCCAGCAAACTTTATTCCTGCATTTGCTTTGTAGTTTCAATCTTCTCTTAATTTCAGAGGGATTTTTTTTCTTTAGTCCATTTCATGGCCAGCTATTCATCAGATAAAAATTTAAAGAGATTAAAATCTTTTACATAGAGAGATCAAATGTTTCATCACTTTAATACACAAGTCAAATCTGATAATGTGTGATCATATAAATATACTAACAAACTTACACTAACAAAAAAAACATTTTTTTGTTAATGTATTTGTTGAAGTATCACACTAATGGAACTATAAGGTTAAAAAAAAAAACACCATGCTGTATGGATAAGTTTACAAACAATTACGGGAAAATGATTTTCAATATCAATTATGTAACTTGGCTTATTTCATGTTTAGTGTTGGAAGCTAATATTAGAAATCAATAGAATGTGCATGGAGTCACTTTAATTAAAGGTCAGAAAATAGAGCAAGGGCAATCATATAAATATATTGCGACCATAATCAATGAAAAACTGAATTTTGATGAGAATTGCAAATCGGTCTACAAAGGGTCACCAGCTCCTTTACTGCCTTAGGAAACTTGTTCTTTCCCACACTGACCGTTTGTCTGTTTTATCTTTTTGTTTAGTGGAGTGGTTCGGTCAGACCTCTATCACAGAGAAAAACTCACGAAATCAGATACTGGGATGGTCCAGTCATCTGATAGGTGAGTCACAGTCCTGTTTAGCCTCCCTGTACTCTAAACAGGTACAAAGGTTTATTCATTCTTAATTATGGTTCCCATCCTCTACGGGGTCAATTTCAGCTTCTTCCTCGGGATGGAGGTTTCTAGTTCCAAGATGCAGAAGAAAGTGTTATAAAAAACAGCTTTGTTCCTGCTGCCGTCACTAAACTTAATAAGAACTGCTTTTTGATTTGATTCATCTTATCTAATTACCAAATATGTGTCGTCGCGTTTAAATAGGTGTGTGTGTGTGTTTTGTAAAGGGATGCCAAATGCAATCCTTTCTCTGTAAAGCAAATTTACCTACGCGTATAAAATAAAGAAACCTTGAACCTTAAGTTTAAAACATTTTAAACGATTTTAACCTTTATGTATGCTACTCCCAGCAGGTCTCAACACCAACTTCCATAAACTGATGGATGCAGCTGAAGGGCTTTTACACAGGGCTTTTGCAGCTGGAGAATCCCATATTTTAGGGGCTAAATCACTATTTACAGGTTGATTTAGTTTGTCCATGGTTGCTGTACATCTGAAAACCACTTTGGACCCCTGCCTCTACCCAAGCATATCATTTCAGGCTCCTTCTGACTAAATCACTGTCACGTCTATTGTCAATTATGCTGGCTCCGTTCTGTGCTCAGATCTTTCTTCTCTTTTTCCTGCAATATGATACCCAAGTGAAAGAGAGGATAGAAAGCCCCTAAAACAGAGCAATACTGTCAAATATAAATTACTGCAGATGGAAATGACAATATTTTTGTTATTTATTTGTGTCTGTTGTACACGTTGCATTGGAAATGTTTTTGCAGATTGACTATAGTAGCAAGTATAAGCAGTGTGAAATCCATAGGAACAGTTTCTGTGCATATCTTCCATCTTCATTTAGGTTTTCACATTTAAGACATCAAGTCACATATAAAAAGAAACCTCAGCATCATCTACCAAACACAATGAAACGGATCACTAACCGCGTGTCTGCTGCACAAACTGTGTTTACCCTTTGCTCAGTTGGTACAGCACCGTCATCCTAATTGGCTGTAATTCATTCTTGTGAACACATGCGACAGATGGGGACTGCTAAGAAAATAACAACAGACCCACCAGGAAGAGCTCCTTTCCCTCATTTTCTTCCTTTTATACATCTCGTCCTAGAAAAGAAGGACATTTTTAGGAAGTAACGTTAATCTCACCGTCATCTCTGCCGTCATATTGTTGCTGCTGATGCATGCCACAGATTGCCAGAGCTTTTAGTTAAACCCTAAAAGGAATTGGATGCTGCCTGCCACCTCTCAGCCACAGCATGATCTCACATGTCCTTCTTTAGTTCTTTTTGCACCTTGAATGGAAAATGAAAAACAAAAAAAGGGCTGTTTATTTATTTATTTCATTTAAAAGTTGCATGAGAACCTTCCTAAGGAGTTTGGCTGTGGTTCTGTGGATATTGAGTGCCAGGGTGGCCCGAGGTTGTTGCTGTGGAAATGCTGTTCCTCATACAAATAGGATTTCTATTTTTTGCAGGGTTATTTATTTTGGATTTTCAGCACTAGACTTCTAATAGCTAAGTGCCTCATGTCCTTATGATGTCTTTCTGTGGAGATGGTCACTGCTTTGCTGTGCCATGCATTATAACCCCAAGTAAAAGGCAAGGCTTGCAGAGTGGTCTCGTTGAATGCTTTCATTGGGTGTTTGGAAGCTTCTTCCCTTTTAAGTCTTTGCCATCAATAGTTCAGAAGGCTGTCTTCAGTCTTCTGAGTTTAACAGTAGCTTAATATAGCATTTTTAAAATGTCAGAGTATTGCAGAATACAGCTGTAGGAGTAGAAGAAGGCTTTCTGAATTGCTGCACCAATTTAGATTGATCCCCAAGAGGAATTGTTCCATAAATGTCATGTTTGCGCCTCTTTTTCAGCCATATGATGGTAGAAGAACTAACTGTGTATGAGGTTAAAGCGTTTTGCTTTACAAAAGAATGAAAATTTGCGAGTTACAGTAAAAAGCGAGCTGTCGGTCTTTTCTCGATAACTTGTATTGATTGAAAAAAAGTTCCAAAATAAAGGTAATCCAGTGATGTAACAACAGCACGTGCTGGACATTGTTTTTGGGTGAAGGACGTCCTTCTTGGTTTTCCAGCAAGGTAAATTTGTGTACAACAGTTAGTAACAAAATACAGGTTAATGGTGAAAGAAAAACAAAATGTAATAATAAAAATTATTATATTTATTATAATAAAAATCACAGGCATGTGTGCACACGCTTGTGCACACGCAAAAGCGCACCAAAACAAATACTATTCATTGACAGATACATCAGCCTGTAGATGATAGTCCATATGACGTGTGAGTCTGCAGGAACAGGACACCTTTCAATTCTTCTCTGAGGACCCCCAGAAAAAAACAAAAAAGAAATTGTCACAGACAATTGACCTCAAACTCTGGAGGCCATTTCTTCTTACTGACCTAACTTATCAACACTCTATGGGCAGCAATACACGTGGGTAATGGTGACACTGCTAGCAAGAGAGGCTATGGGAGTGAGATAATTAAATCCACTGTGCAACAAATGAGACCAAATGTACACACACACACACACACACACACACACACACACACACACACACACACACACACACACATTAAGAGTTATGTTTAAATAATGAGTAACTGGTAATTGTGTAGCAGACATTGTGTGGCTGTCTGTTCACATCCATTTGTTGTCATTACTGCAATAATGTGTCTTGCTTTGTAAGAGAACTTCTGAGTGGACTAGACAGTATTTTTTAGTGTTTTTTCTCAAAATGAGACATTTAGTGTCAGTCTAAACAGTGCACATCAACAGTGCTTTTGTTCCAATATCAATTAAGTAATTTGTCTTTATGTCAATAGAATGCCAAATAGTCTTTTAATTTTCACACCTTTTTTTTTAAACCTGGGCTTAGCGTCACATTTCTATAAATGCATCCCGCTCAGCACACCCACATCCTGTTCTCAGCCATTTCCCGTTGGCCATATTTCCTTTTAGGGTTTTTATTTGTAAGAGAATTCTGATCGTATAACAAGTAACCATAAATACATTTATTTCTGCTTTGAACTTTAATTCAACCTCCCAAACATACAGCACATCCCTCATCCTGGAAGGCTCTGCTGATGATTAGTGTGCTCATTTTTTTCTGCAGTTTACATGGGGCCTTAAAATAGACTCTTGCGGTATTGTGCTGATGAGTTTCTTCCAAGATAATGAACATTAAGGGACTGATTCTCACTAGACAACCCTCTTGGAGTACAGCAAAGTCAGCTTGGACAGCATTTTCCATGTCTTATAACTCAGAACAGACTGTTCCCTGTTGACTGCAAAGTGTTGGTAAGGGTTATTTCAAAGTGCTGCCCTTATTGTTACCATTAAAAAAGACAGGTTACTGGCAGTTTCCAGCTAACGTTATATATGATAGCCTAGCCCAAATTTTAGCGTGTTCCCTTCAATGCAGCAAGTTGGAACAACAGCTCAGCTACAAACCGAATGGAGAAACTGTAACCTGTGGTGTAACCTGCAGTGTAAAACTATCCCAAACAGCAGGCTGAATGAAGAGGTGTTGCTCAGTCATAAACCTCCAGCCAGTGGAGCTCAGCATCCCAGCCCTTTGTTCCCCTCGGGAAACCTTTGGCATGACTCCAGTTTGGATTTTCTACATACGGATGCTTTTCTCATTATACTGCACAAAAGAGCATCCACTCAAAGGTGGGAAGGTGATTTAAGGGGTCTGCATGGATATTCCTGCCTAATTTTTTAAAAAAGAGAGAAAGAAAAGCAAAATCAAAAGCAGGGTCACAGTACTGAAGAAGAGAAAGCGGCTGTGAAGGTTTTTAGCCCCCACTGTAAGCAATAGTTAATTCAGTGTGAATTTTAGCCACCGGCCCAGGAAACAGATCATATTATGTAACAACCAAATGTAGGGTGCCGCATGCTCACTCCCACGCTGGACAGGATTGTGAGTCTTATATTCTGACAAATATAAAATAGCAGCTCTTGGATGGCAATTAATTTCTTTGCTAAAATAAAGATGATGTGACAATATGTGACAGCTTTATATAGTTAAATAGGTAAGAGTGAGCACATTTACTACAGAATATCCAACTATAGCTATCGACAAGTAAATATTGCACTCTTGGTTTGGTATACTGAGAAGAGAAGACCTATTATTTAAACTTAAATTCCTAGTATATGCGTTTAATGGTGTAATATGTATTATCTAGGAGTATAAATGTCCTAAATATAACAGCCTTATGCACACTATTCTTGACAGTATAAATAAAGTCAATATCTTTGTTCTGTTACAGAGAACTGTAAATTTATATGTAAGCTTTAGCAAAAGAACATGTCTGTGAAAGTTCATTTCTAAACTGTGATCTGAACTTTTGTCTTCTCAAAGGTCTGTGACATATGAGTGAGAGCTGTGTGACTGCGTTTAAAGTCAGAGCATTTCAGGTTTTACAACATTGTTAAATAATCAGTTTTTCTAAATAAGGATTAACGCTGTCTTACCTCATCTACAGTCCCAGACTGATCCAAAAATGAAATCATGGTTACCTCTCCTTACTTAATCGGGAATTCAACGTATGATGTGTGGACTGGGAAAAAAAATTATGGCTTAAGATCAGCTTGTCAGGAAAGGCAACTAAAGCTCCCATCGTTACCTTCTCTAGTTGTTCTGCTGTTATATTTGTGTTATAGTTGCAGACATTTTGCCAAGTGGCAACAATGATGAACTGTATATTTTAATTACTCAAAAAATATTTTTCACTTAAAAACCATCACATTTGCAATTAAGAAGCTTCAAAAGGAAAAAACGTTGTCCTGTCCTATACAAGACTCTGAGGATTGTATGTCCATTATTGAGCTCCTTGTACTGTATAATTTTCTATTCATAAGACTCAGCTTGCAACACATACTTAAAAATTAAGTATTAATCCATTTGGGTGCAGAAAGGGTCACTTTCACAACTAATTCATAGAGTGGGATGAGCACAGATGCCTTTTCAATTCAATTTAAAACTCAGTGAAATCACTTCATTGTGTGAGCTTTGAAAAGGAGTTTCCTCACCTTAAATCCTTTAACATACAGTGCATGCTCTACACTAGTGGAGAGCAGTAAATAAATTAGGTTTGCACTAAACACACACTAAGAAAGGTCAATTAAAAAAATTCAATAGATCAATTAAAAGATAGAAATCCCCCTCCAGATGGTGTTGACAAGCCTACAGTACTGTAACCCTATCCACTGTGCTCCTCCGAACTATCGAACTCAAAGAAGTTATTCTCCCCTTTCCCCTCATGTGTTCTTTGCAACATTTTTATCACAGCAGCATCTGTTGTGTAAATTGTGGGACCAAACTACTTATACTTAATCTATAGGCATTAGCCATGAGTAACAATGTCCAGTCTTTTAATTTGGCCACACTTGAAGGAGAAATAAGAAACATATTAAGAATAATGGCACAAAACGATTTACTTGGTATCCATTTGGAGTGCCAGAGCAATGGGTCTCAGTACTTGTAAATCACATTTTTCTGTTTTGTGGAGTACTGTCTGTAGATTAGTGGGCAAAACAGCCATCAATGTAAAATGAAATCTACAACAAAATTAATGATATAGAAAGACAGTTGGTCTGAAGCAGCTGTATATAAAGAAAGCCGTAATTTCCGTAATTATTCCATGTCCTCTTAGTGCCTTGCCTGCAAGCTTATCAGCATAAAAAGCCAAATATTTGTATGCCTTTGATTGTTTCATCTTTCTTTATCAGACCAAATAAAACTGACAGGTAGTACTATTGAGAGCTAAAGAAAGCCTTCTCTTTTTTTTGCTTTCTGTTTCAGGCCACTCATATATGCAAGACAACACTTTGTGCATGTCACGCTCTTACCTTGAGTAAACAACATCACTGGCATACAACTCATCCAGCACCTCCGTTAGCCTGGAGTCATCCCGGTCATGCTGCCTTCCTCATGTTAAATATAGCCCTGTCTTTCCATCAGTTGCTCTTTCACTATCCCTATATATTCCATCAGGACTTGTTCCCATTAGCCTCTCATAGTTTGCATTAACACACCTTTGGGACTGCCAGACCTGCGTGTTATAGATAGAAAACAAGGCTCCATCTTTTATAAGGGTGGTTAAAGTTTTAGGTCTGGAGAGTAATTGTTGTGTAATCATGAGTAAGGGATTAATAATTCATAGAAGCATGCAGACACACACACACCTACACATGCAGATACACACAGCGAATCTCCTCCAATCTCTGTCTGCGTCTCACTGTCTCTGTGTCTTCTTGCTCTCTTTTTCCTCTATTTGCATCTCTCTCCCTGCACTTTTCTCTCCGTATGTCTCTCTATCTCCTTCTCTCTTTCCTCACTAATGGAGTTAGTGGGCGCCGAGGATTAAACAATTAAAACAAAATTCATTTGAATGAATTAAAGAGCAGGGAGCTGCAGCAGTAGACACTTCTGAGGCAAGACGAATTACCTTGCATGGCTGGTTTAGCAGCATTTTACTGTGGCCCTGTCCTTCCTCATTTACCCGAGTATTAACCCGTGGAAAAGCATTGTTAGTACACAGTGATGCAAAATAGATAGAGGTGCATGTAAGGGAGGAAACTGTAACTTTTCTGAATGGGTAGCATAAAGCTGTAACCCATTAGCCTGCAAAGACCGAAGAATGCATTACCTTCTTGCATCTCCTTGCTTTTCCCAGTCTAGTTCGAGCAACAGGAGATGCACAACATTTGCAGCCTGGGTTACGAAAGACTTCAGATGCTGTTAAGGAAATGCCAAGGCCATCTCAGCTTCTCTGAGAGAGTGTGAAATGAAGATGGAGAGTGTGTCACTCTGCGATGAGAGGTCATTACCTGCTTCTCAAAGGCAGCAGATTATGTCAATTTTACAGGTCACAGTCTTCTGGGCCACAGCATTTTTTTTTACCCCCTTTGTCTCTGTGACACCTTAACGCCTGGTAATGAGTCCAGAAGTGTCTGGAGTTGAAATGTGCATTAAGGGCTGTGATGCTCAGGAAAAGCAGATAAATGGGTGTTGCCGGCAATGATTAGGTGTAGCCAGATGGCATCGGGATGAAGCTTCTTGTGCTCAGAGTAACTATTACAATGGCAATGTCTCCCCTGGCAGACAGTCGCTTTATTTGTTTAGAGGTGCAATAATGACTGAATACGCTGTCGGTTGTACATCTTGATAGCTCAGTATCATGATTTGCTGATTCCCAACACCTGACCTCTAGTGTACTGAGCTCATGTATTCTGGTGCAACTGAGCCACGTAATCGTACAGTGAGTTAGCCAGTTAGTCCTTTGACAGGATTCAAGTGAACTCACTGAGATTTTTACATTTTGTGCAATTACTAAGCTGAAAGAAATTTAGCAATTTAGTCAGTCTCAAAGGTGAGGGGCTTCTCAGAGGTTTCTGTTGACACAAAAAGAAAATCTGTTTTTGGAGCGCAATTGTGCCTTTGTTTCTGTGTGGCATAACCTCCATTATATATAAAGAAATTGCACAAAAATTTTGATTTTCAAAAACCAACATAGCCTTGTCCAAAATGTCTATAGCCTTTTTCAGAAATGCTTCATTCTGGCAGATTGTTGTTCAAAGCATCCTTAATAAATTTTTTTCTAATGCAAGTAGCATATCCTGTCCTGGATGAGTAGTTCGTTTTTGCAGTTTAATCTGCTACTGTTTGTGGAACGTGTTATTATCATTTTCCATTTACTTTTTGATGTCGCTCTAGCAAAATATGTAGATGACTTCAATCCTCCACACAGTGTTACAGCTTTCAAATTCAGAGTTTATAGTGCAAGTAATTTGGACCGTTGATGTGGCTTTGATTCGATTTTACTTGATTTTCACTTGATTTTTACATTTCAAATAAACGTTGCAGTGCCTCAGGATGTGATTGCCTCTTAATCAGGCACGTTCTAACTCAGCCTTGTGCTGCCACCTTGCTAACAGTATATTCTTGCTGCTCCTGCTACTTTGTCAATCTTTTTGAATGCTACATCAAGTTTGGGCATGTACGCCTGGTCACCAAAATATGACAAAAACGCATGAATGCACTTGCATCCTTTTACATGAAAAAGGAGCCTTTTGTGTGTTTTGTCGAAATGATCTGTGACTGGAATGTGTATCTCCTCTGTTAAAGCCGTATCTGAGAAAAGAAAACATCTTGAACGTCTTTCTCTTCCATAATTTGAAGTGCTTTTAAAAACCTTCTGAAAATGACGCTGTAATTTTTCACTGAAGCTGTGATACTGCGTTTTAGCTCCTTAGAAAACTGACTTTATTTCTTTGTTTGGGCTTCGTGGCAGTTAACTGGCAGGATGGCAGAGAGATAAACTCCATGTAGCCCATGGGAGCACAGTGATGATGAGCTAAACAAACAAGCTAACAAGCTAACAGTGCTACAGCACAAAGGAGTCAGTTGAACACAGCATGTTCTTTAACCATGGGGAGGAAAGAGAGGTGAAGGAGGAGGAAAAATGTTGAACAAAGCACGGGAAACAGGGAGGTGAGAGTGAGGGGAGGGAGGTGTTAAGGGATTTCTGACAGGCTGGCTCAGCTGTGTTTTAGCTAATGGGTGAACTGGCTACTCTGCTGACTCTCCTCTGTGACTGTGGAGATCAACATTTCACTGTAGTAGGTTCAATTATTTTTACCCAGAGGCAGCTGAGTTGTCTCTAAAACAAATCTCCACAGTCCCGACAGATGTAAGGTCAACTCTGGGTTTAAACAGCCAAGAACATTATGAATATCATTACAAAAATATACGAGCAAGGAAAATTGAGTTTAAGGTAAGAACAGCATGAGTCTAGCTTTATTGTCTCACTATAGTAACAATGAAAGTGACATCATATCAAAGGCATAATGTGCTGATATGCTCATTTATTCATATTATGTCTAAAGAATGATACATATGGTCTGTTTCAGTGTAAAGATTTGTTGAGGAGCGTGTGTGTGTGTGTGTGTGTGTACTGGTGAGCACTTGATTTATTACCACCTCCAATGACTGCATGCTGATTTAAGAGCATCTTCATTGCAATAGGCACTTTCTGGGTCATGTGAGAGTTGGCATCCTTTAGATTTATATATCAACCCCTCACACACCATATACACACCCGTGTGAGCACATTTGTATGGAAAAGCGTAATATACATGAGGACACAAAAAGAGAAAAGAAGGATATAGGAGGTAGTTTGTATGTGTTTGCTTGTGTGTGTGTTTTGCCTACCTTTGTGCTGTCAACAGTAAAGCCCAGTTGAAGCCTATTTCCACTGAGAGAAGGCCAGCAATATGTTTTGGACCAATGCTGCAGCTAAGATAAGATCCACGGTACTGCAGTCACAATCTGATCCTGCTGCTGTGCCAGAGGGCAAAATCCAATTTCCTCCACGCTGCAGGGGGAAAAAAGCAAAACGAGAAAAGCAAAAACAGTTTTTTAATCAATGATTAATATTTTGCAGGAGAATACTACTTAGCTTTTACATATTGTAGTAACACAACGTACAGCAGCTAATATTTTGTGTACTCTCAGTGGGGTTTTTTTTTTTTTTTTTAGAAGAATAATTGTCTGGCACATCTTTAACCTGAGCCTTTGTCTCTCCCTGGCCTTCTTCCACCAGGCCATGTTTGCCTTCTCGCAACATGACATTTGGAGCGCAAATTGTCTGGCCTTTCAGAAGGCTGGACTGTCTAGCTCATACTGACAAGACACACAAAACAGTCTCTCAGATAACTGCTCCGTCCTCAATTATTAGGCTTCTTTGAACTGATTGTTCCCTGCACTGCACGTCTGTCATCTGCAGGAGATAAGCAGCGCAACTCACAGCGCAGCTACAACTTGGCTTGTTGATTTGCCACCAGACTTTGTCACTGTGTCACTCTGGGTGGTGAGAAACACTTGCTCATAGGTCAGCATGAGACCGTCAGACCCAAGCATCAGAACGTATTCAGGTCACGTAGGCACGACGGTGTTGTTAGGCTTGGGACTCTTCTGCAAATGTCTGCATGAGGTGGTAGTGAAACCAAAACAGAAGAATGCAAGAGCAGTAGTGTAAAGAATAAATTCAAATGTGTTTGTCTTGCCTAATTATAGAATGTCCAACTTTCCAACCTGGGGGCTTTTCATGCTTCATGTTGATTGATTTTCGGAGGAGGCCCCGCCCCCCTGTCCGTGCACCATGTCTGATTAAAGGTGAGCCAGTGGGTGTAGTGCAGCAATATACTGTAAATATCTGGTTCTTGTGAGAAGTTACATTTTTACAGAAATGCACGTGCTGTGTAAAAAAGGCAAATGAAGGCATTTTAATTTTAAGAAAGATGGGAAGATTTAATGTAGACATGACACTTCAGTGTTTTCTTTTGTTGAGTCAGTGCTTTCATTTTCTATGATTTGCTGGTTTGGTAGTCTTAAGGCTTTTGCACACAGAGTACGCTATAAACAAATAACGCAATATCCAAAAATGTTCAAATCCAAACTTGTTTCATTTATATACACACCAAAAGTATTGCGTTTTGCAAAATATTTGTCACTACACACTAGGGGAAAAAAAAGAAGTCGACCTCAGCTTGTCCTGATGTTTTCAAACAAGAAGAGGAAGAAACAGATTCTGGGTTCATCCAAATCTCAAGAGAATTTTATGGTTCGGTTCAGTAGTTGAAGCTGGATTATACTCACTTATGTACATATTTCTGAGGAGGCAGAGAAATTATTTCAGGGACCCAGTTAACCCACGGCACTGTCTAGCTGTGTGTCTGTGGTAAAATAATTATTCTTCTATTTTCATGTCATTGTATAGTCAGTACCAGTGCACGTTTTGAGCTACAAGTGCGCTTGTTGCCAAATACGGTGGTGTGATTGGTCAGTTTATTAGTGAAAAATTGAGCTCTAGTGGGAAAAATGCTGCAAATTCATTCTGCGAAATTAAAAGTCCAAAAGTTATTTTTATCACACAAATTTTAAATGTCCAAACTAGAAAAACTGTTAAAGTAAGATTAGTGATGTCCCCCTTTGTGGCATTCAGCATCAGTCTGAAGTGAGTGTCCTTTCAAGCACGCAATCTATAATTTTGGATGCTCAGGAAAATCAGGGAGTGTACTGCTGATTTGGGAAATCAGCAGTTTCCGACAGTCCAGTGTCCAGTGTGCATTATACAATGCCCCATATGTATGTGTAAAACCTAACTCTGTGTTTTGGACTACTTGAGGACATTAAAGTTTTACCCTGCTCTTCATTATTTTGTGGTGTTACTGATTATGTTAAGATTGCCTGTATCTTGTGTGTACTTTCTTCCCAGTGTGTGGTGCCGTTCCAAGATGCTTTAAGCCAATGTTCTGACTTATTTGATTTAGTGAAGTTTGTATTCCAGTAACCTCTTCCAAACTTCTTACCCCCAGTGGTGTTATGTTCGCTAAACAGTAGTAGTTTTCTGTTTTTACACTGAACATTAAACATGCAGTTTGGAAATACAAAGAAGACAACATAACTAATCTGTGTGTGTTTTTGTAAGCCACACACATGTGATACTTTTATTTAATTATGTCATTTTTTTGTTTGGTTGGTTGGGGATTTTGTTTTGATGTTTTGTTTTGTTTTTTTTTGTTTGTTTGTTTACCATCTGGGCAGTTTACACTGATGGGCTTGTAGTTCTAAACCCATGTCCAGCATCATTAATTAACTTGGAATCCACAACATTTTTGAAACCAATCTATACGAACGCAGAAAGAGATCACGGAAATATTTGCATTTAGTCATGAAGACGAGATAAAGATGACCTGCTGTAGTTCATACCAAGAATCAGAACGTGGAAAAAAAGATGTAAATGATTTTGGACATGGCAGGGTGGATGGGCTGCTGTGAGTAATTCAGAAACTGCTGATCTACTTCAGCAGTTCAACAGCAGATCTTTCCAAACAACCATTTCTAAAGTTTGTGGAAAATAATCTGAAAACGAGAAAATATCCAGGGAGTGGACTGGACTGGGTTTTGTTCTGTTTTATAAAGCTTGTGTTTTCTTTAGTTTGATACAGTATTTGTAACTGTTGTTTACCTTTGTGTACCCTCAGTTAGGGCTGCTCGATTATGGCAAAAATGATAATCACGATTATTTTCACTGAAATTGAGATCTCAATTATTTGACGATATTTATTTAACAATGTATTGAATAATGACTTTAAAGATTGTCAAAAAATAATATAAAATAGTGTGCAAATACTGATAACAGTGCAAATGTTTGCAATATAAAAAATAAATGAAAAATGTAAACATCTATGTTTAGTGAACTTTGCAGTGTTGCTCTGTGGTGCAGCTACGACACTGTAGCAAAGTTTACACACTATGTCTGCTTGATCCACGTCTGACTCCGCGAACCCATAATGTTTCCACACCACTGAAGTTTGTTTTACCTCTCTTTTCAACCAACGGCAGTCACTCTCCTCTCCAAATAACTTCTGCTTAGCTTTCCGAGCTTCCCTCGGGTCCTCTTAATCAACGGTCCCCAACTCGCGGGCCTCGGACTGGCACCGGTCCGTGAGTTGTTTGGTACCGGGCCGCGAGAGTTGAGGCTCAGGTGTTTTCAGGGGTTTTATCGGTTTTCAGCGTTATTTTGTTATCGTTTTTATCGTTTACTCGGTTTTCCTTGGTCTTTTCACATGTGTTATGAATAAATCATCTTTTTTTTCGGTACTGGTACTAGTTTTATTTTGTTGTATTTATCCGCGACACCTTAAAGGCCGGTCCATGAAAATATTGTCGGGCATAAACTGCCAGGTCCGTGGCGCAAAAAAGGTTGGAGACCGCTGCTCTTAATTGTTGTGACACGTGTTCAAAATGCAGAGAGGTGCTCTCGATTTGCCACACGGAGCAGCGCGAGAGTAAAGCATGAGGGAGGGGCTAATAATCGGCTCAGTCTTTTTTAATGATCGTTGAAAGCCCAGATCGTAATCGAGATTAAAATTCGATTAATTGAGCAGCCCTACCCTCAGTTTATGAGATATTTGCATCACAACGCAAAAATGATCTATTCATGTCATATTCTTACCTTCCATGCTAACCTACTGCTGATGTCTCAGTCTTGTGTAAAACCCACAATTGTGGCCGGTAGTTTTAAAGCTAAGTGATATAAGCTGCTTCTGCTTACGTCTATCTTACAACAAGTGCAAAATCTTCAACTGATGTCAATAATTTGTGCAGCTTGACAGGCTGTTTGAATCCAGAGTGACAGAGCAAGTTATCAAATATTCTGCAGGCTATAGTTTCATGTTAAGGTAGATTAGACAAACTTGGTCGGCTCACTTATTTCTGTATTATTTGTTACCAGATACTCTGCAAACAATTCCACATAAATTAAATGAAGAAAAAAACTAATGAGAATTTATATGGTTTCTTGAGGACACAGCCAAGGTGCATCAGTAGTTCATCTAGCATGTGGCCCAGAGAGGCAGCGCTACAGTAGCACCATCTGTATGTAATCCTCTGTTGATTAGCATGTAGCGCTACCGTATTTCTCAGCTAGCCAGCTCCTCTTGTTGCCCCCAGAGTCTTAATCCTTCCTCCGCCTGTTGTGTTTCTGCTCCACTGGGGACCAATCGCGCCAATTCCACTCATCGAGCTTGATAATTAGCGACAATTGTAAAAGTAATTTACAAACTCAAGCGATGCCATTGAGCAAATGGTGCCAATTAACTAGAGATGCTAATGTGGGCAGAAATGCGGAAAAGCAGCATCCGACCTCCATTACAGTGAGAGGAAGAGGGCCAGGAAGCTGTCCTCTGCGTGTCAGGGAGAATTGTCCAGGGAGTAGAGGGGAGGCATTGCACATTGTTCAGCTGGGCTTGTCACTACACTGCAGATTAATCCCACAGTACAAGTATCGTGACCAGGGCAACAACATTTTAATTTACATTTCAGACTATTAGCCGATGCCCTCTTTTAGAGTCGCACTAATATGTTTCAACTCCTACGCTGAAAACATCTCAAGTTGGACTTTTTTTATTTTATTTAAACACAGTTCTTGTCAGTTTAAATTAAAAGACTGTGTGCAGCGGAAAAAAAGCAATATTCACAAAGCTACTAATTCTTAGCAGTTAACAGTTCAACATGACTTTACACAAGAGCTTATAAAGTGATCACGTTCAGAAGAGTTTGCCCATAAAGTAGCTGGTTCACACTCGGTGAGTTGATTTATAGAATGTGAAAATGTTTATTTATTTATTTTTAACTGTGAACTAATTATTACCTACAGCCTGCAGGTGTGCTCCATTTATTTAATTGAGTATAATACAAAAACAGGATTGTTTGGCTCAGGTTTCGCATATTGGTTATTAAGCATGATTAAATCTCCAACAAGAGAATGTGATATCAAGTTTGCAAAACTGGCCAAGTTGAACCCACAACAGAATTGTTATGTGATTACACAATCTTTTAGGGAGGCAGTCTGCTCTTTACTAAATTTAGTAGTGCTGGAATAGTCTGTACTGTCTGTGAAGGTTCTCAGTCATCCAGGTCATCGTAGTCAAAGGAGCTTGCAAAGAAAAGCGTCTGGACTTCTTTAAGTTGCTTGAAGACGTTTCACCTCTCATCCGAGAAGGTTCTTCAGTTCTAGGGTCAAATGGTGGGGAGTCCCAGATTTAAACCTAGTGGGAGTATCCCATTCCATCTATAATCCAGTTTTGAGTTCCCTCCCCAGACGCCTTAACTAACGCCCACTCACATCCTGGGCCATCTGACCTCAGGAATTCGCATGATAAGGCGGGGCCAGGTTTCACAACGAGCTCATCCGAAACCCTGGCTGATTGGGACCCACATCCAGTTTCACACCTTGGCTCAGGCGATTAGAGGATCATCAGGGGGTCCTTTTGTCCCTCTGCGGGGGGATACTCCCACTAGGTTTAAATCTGGAACACCCCACCATTTGACATTAGAACTGAAGAAGCTTTTCGGATGAGAGGTGAAACGTCTTCAAGCAACTTAAAGAAGTCCAGACGCTTTTCTTTGCAAGCTCCTTTGAATAGTCTATACTGTCACCCCAGATATGAAGAAATGTGCACTGGGTAGTGAAGACATGCAATGCAGACAACATAGACAAGCTACATTGTTCATCCTTCTTTGTTTTACTAAAATGAATCTCCAATTATTTGAACTGAAACCCCCGCTGTCTCGCTACGAGTAGTGTTACTATGATTCAGTTCAATGCATCCACCTTTGTCAGAGCTGGAAAACAATCAGTAATTTGACTAATCCAGTGTAAGCAGGAGGGAGGTTTCTGTTTAATGGTACAGTTTGCCTTTTATTGTGGAAATATCTCCTTTTCCTTCCTCTCCTCCTTCCCTTTGTCTTTCCCCCTTCTCCGGGATTAAAACAGGAGGTGTATTCCCATTCTGTCACTCACATTCAGTCAGCCTCCGAGGCCTCAGCCTCTATCAGTGTAAACAGAAGAGGGGGAACAGTGTTTGGTGTTTTCTACTGTCTAAAAACCTCCTTTTGGTGTCTCTTTGATCCTGGGTGCTGGAATAGTAATTGCTATCACTTATGAAACAAAATGACAAGCGCTGCCAACAGCTTAGCAGTGCAAATACAAAAGAGGAGAGAAGGCAGCAGAGATAGAGGTCTGTGAAGAAGAGTTAGCTCGGGCTGTGTCAAGGTCTGCAGATTGCAGCTGATGCTTCTGATTGCAATTGGAAAGGCTGTGAGAAAAAGCAATTCTTTTTATATTTATACACATAATCTTAAAAAATGATGATCCACAGGAACCATCCTTCTGTCACAGCTGTTTTTTTCTTGCATTATTTCAAAGCAGAGCCATAGGCAACTCTAGATGCTTTGTTTGTTCGAGGGATATATAGCATCCTCACACATAATGCGTCTAAGCGCTTCACTTTCCTGTTGAAAAGCCTTTTGGAATCACAATTAACCAAGAATCAAGCACAGCACTGATAATGCAAGGGAACAGAAAAAATGTCTATATGAGAAACCTTTCCAGGAAAGCAGGGAGCCAGCCCTACCAGGAGCTGAGTCCTGGCCTTTCTGGCTTACATAAAGTGGACGCAGCCAAAGCCAAAGCAGCAATGGCCGGTTGCTGATTATTTCAAACAGCATACAGACAGACAGAAATGAAGGAACTGGATGGCTCCTCTTCCCTCTTTAAAGCTGGTGGAAGTGGATAAGCCCCTGGTGTTATTCACAGTCTCCCTCTGACATCTTCTGTTGATGTTTATTTAAATGGCGCTCAGATCTGTGTGGAAATTGTCCCATTGCGAATGCCCAGCAGGACGCAAAACAGCTGGGCTCTGGAAGGGAAACAGAGAAAGCCAGAGAGAGGGAGAGAGAGAGAGGAGAATTTCTGAAAGGACAGAGGGAGGAAAAAAGAAGAAGAGGGGCAGAAAACTTGAGGGTTTTATGTAAAGGAAGGGATCTGTGTGAAATGTATTTTGTGTAATGAGACGCCCCAATTCTGCTCTTTCAAACAGCGTTACCTGGAGCTGGAAAATAAAAATCTCTTCTCCTGCCCGTCCCCCGTGGAGACGGCTGTACTCGGCTTACAGCGAGCCTATCCTCCATTTCACAAAAACACTCCGACTCTGTATTTTGTCAGATTTAGACATTGGGCTGGTCGTCAAGAGGGGGTGTCATTTCAGAGCTCCTGCTAAAAGATGGCTGTGTCTTTTAGGACATACTGACACGGAGCGTTAATAATGTAGCTCTGCTTTCCTCAGACACAACCAACCGGCAATCAAAAGAAATGTCCCTTCACTCAATAACCGGCTGCTCTCTTTTGTGCTGTATTATGTTTCCAGACTCAGTGGGGTTTGTTCCTTCTGCATGAAGGTGTGGGACACCCATTTCGCTCTTATAACATGGCAACACTGTTGTCTCTATGTGATGAGCATCGTTTGACAGTCCCCTGCCTCAGCATCCTCAGCATCCAAGTCCATTTACAGCCAGCTCATTCACTTTATTGCCATCCGCTGATGGCAGCACTTTGAAGTGTGCGCTAAAGAAGGGTGGAGTGGGGGTGGAGGAGGTTTAATTGGCTGTATTAGTTGATTTGCTTCTCTTTCTTGTTCTATGTACCCCCCAGTCACAGTGAGTCAGATTAGGCGACCTACATTTTATTTCTTCTTTTTTTTCCCGCTCACATCTTGATTTGGAGCTTCAAGTTTGTCTTTCTTAGGTTCCTTTAACGGATCCTAGTTTATCTCCAAAAGATCCTCTCAAAATAGGTTTTACTAGATTGATTTGTGTGAATAAAAATCTGATAATAAGACCCTGCTGGTGCCCAAGTCCATGGTCTTCTGTGTTTCCTCTGACATGTGTTAATGCGGGCAACAGGGAAAGTTAAATATGGCAACTTCATCTTTATGCACATGACAATGATTGACAGCTCGCTGTGGGTAATGATGTGTTCCGTTTCACAACATGTCTCCCGCAGCAGTTGCCCTCGGAGAGGTTTTGATGTTTGTTTTGTTTGAAATGCCTATATGCTCTAGCGTAGCATCTCCTGCTGTATGTTTGGACCAGATGAAGCATCTGTGTGGGGAACGACAGTCAACGCAATCACTTTAAAGAGTTTAAAGAGAATTTATGGGGGAACAAAGTGTCTATGTGTAATTTGTTACCCACTTTCTGCCTATGCAACCCTGTGATACTACAAAGTCTTATTTATAATATTTCCGCAATGAAAGCTTGATATTTAGTATTTTGTTGAAAAAGTGTAACACTTTTAGATTTTGGTCATTTAATTTTATTAGTATTAATAATATACACACTAGTAATTAATCTACAGAAATTATTGTGTCATTTTAGGAATGTTAAATATTCGATGGACATTATTACTGTCGTCTTTCTTCCAGGGTAGACGGCGCACTGCCAGAAAAACAAAAACAAAACATGAGTGATACAAAAGTGAAGCGTTAAACATGAATAACATTAGAATTGAAACCATATTTTTAACTGAAAGAAGTCATATTTGTATTAAACCAAATTATTTTTATTAGACCAAATGAACACTTTATTTAGTCATACTCAAAATAAAGTCAGTTTTAGTTTACTAGTCAAACTAGGACTGAAATCGGTGTAATGACAGTGAGTTTCCTTCCTTTGACTTAAAAACTTCTCCTAAAGGAATATTTAATGTAATCATTTTAATTGTAGCGTGTCACACATGCCGTAATATCAAACAGAAACTGATCCGTTTCGGCTTAATTTAACAGCTTAGAAAACTCTTAACATAAAAAAAGCTAAGAACCACACAGAGTACTTAATTCAGGATTTGCCAGCCTCATATTAAATTTGAAGCATTATGTGATGTGGAACTCTGACCTGAACTAAGGAAATTGTGAAGTACAGCTCTCCTTTCTGTGTATGCAGTAGTACAGCGTTCAGGTTCAAATGTAGGGAGGTTGATGTTACAGCTAACCTTGGCTATGCGCCCTGCATGGCTGCCCCTGTAAGCTATCAGTCTGCTGGGAGTCTGACTGAAATATTAAAGAGCCTGCTTGTTCGCCTACTGTTGGGCCTCAGCATGAAGCAACCAGGCTGTAGAGAGTAGTATATGTCACAGGTACAGTAGAGCTGTAACGGATGGAGACCAAGGTGAAACAAAAGCGCAAGATTATTCTCAGAGTAATGGACATATTACCATCAATCCTTTGATATATTTACCCATCTATCTATACATTTGTGACTGACAGGACCTCCCTTCAGTGCGTCATGTTTGCTGCTGAGGAAGGAGGACTAAAGTAAAATACTGCCAGGGTATAAATACATCCTGCTATTATAAAAAGCAATGCCCTTGCAGCGGTGAAAAGAAGTTGGAAGTCACCTCTTCCTGTCATACATCACTGTACAGCACACCAGGCCTCATAATGTAATAAAACACTTCAGCACAGTTATCCATATTTGTCCAATGCCAATGTTCAGTGCCAGTGCAACAAGTACCGTGCCCTTCATGTAGCTATGTAGAAAAATGTAAGTAAGATATCAAGGTCCGACATTCTATTTATTTCTTGTCTGATTTTTCCAAGAAAAAAAACTTGCATTTTTGCAAGTCTTTTCCAACATTTAAGCAATGTTCAGTTTTTTGAAGAAAAGCAATGAAAGAAAGCCCCCGACTTTGTCATCATGTAGATATAAAAACCTCAATGTGTTGCTTTTTTAATATGGGCTTGACAAAAATCTTTGCAATGCACTAACATTGGAACAACAAAATCGTAACCTTTCAGTAAGTTTTAGGTCATTAGGAGGTCATCCTTATAAACAAAGGTTATGTGTTATTTCTCAGGAGAGAGGACCTAAACACAGGAGACTGGGAAAATGTATGAAATCCAAATGTTGATGTTATTTGAGCATTTTCCTGGATGATCTTGTGTTACCTTTTCTGGACCCCATCATCACTGGTGCCCTCGTTACAACAGCAGATTGTATCTATTCAAATGAGTAAGAGGACTTCAGTGTTAAAGCATTGTGGCCAGGGTTAAGTCAAAGTATTGTGTGTTCAGTATCAGCACTTTGTGATATACCTTTACAATGGTAACTTATTTATGTGGATAGAAAACATACCGCAGACAGCCTTACATTTCTTTCATAATGAATTGATGCAGTCACTTTTCAGGAATGGAGGGGAATGGGTGGGGGAAGTGTGAAGGTTGATTTGCATTCATGTGTCATGGTTAGATTTGCGATTAGAATGACTCCCCTCCCTTCCCCACTGTGCACATAAACACACTTCCCTGCCTCCTCCTCCTCTTCCTCCTCCTTCTCCTATGCCTTCACCTCCCGGGCTAACAAATCTGTTTGGTCCTGAACCCTCCATTGGAGGGATGCAGTTGTGAAAGAACCGAGGCAGGAATCAAGACCCCTGAGACTAGAACCATGAACAAGGAAAAAAGAGGCAGGGACAGACAGAGAGGGAGAGAGAGAGGAAATAAATGATGTGAGTCTTTTTAAAAACTGCTTTTAAGTTATGATGAAACAGCAGTTGCTCGGGTAAAACATGCTGATAGAGGAATTTAGGTTTTGATCTATTGCTTTGGCTGTCATTCTGAAGGCATTCTATGTCCTTATCAGTATTCATATGGTTGCACAGATAAACTTCGGCAACATGTTTAACATCCTGACAACAGGCTATTGAGTGCAGAGAAAGTAATCAGGAAAATTGTGTAAAGAAAACAAAGAGCAGCGAGTGCATGAGAAGAAGAGCGGGTGGAGAGAAAACAGAGAATATTGACACTTGACTGATATTTCTTAGTAGGATAGGGATTTGATTAAATGTGTATAACGAAGTTTGGGTAAATGCTAGAGAAATGGGGTCTGATGCCACAAAGTGCAGAAAGTGTGGTTAACAATGACCTTAATGTGCTGCTTCCAATTAATTTTAAACTGCTGTTAGAGCGTTTGCTTCATTACCTTAACCAGCTGGAAAAACCTTTTGGTGCTTTTCTAAGCTTGCGCCACGTTGTTCTGTTCAGCATCAAGGTCTAAAATGTCTTTGTCTGTCGTGAAATATGTGAGCAGCTACTTAATGGAGACAATTCTCTGAGGATGAATGTCCTCAACTTTGGAGAACCCCTGACTTTATTTTTTCCAAGCCACTGTTCCTCAGTGGATAAATCCCTAAAGAGTTTAACTTGTCCTCATTTGTTTTTCTAATCTGCTTCACTTCATAACAAGGTTTACATTTCTAAATAATTGGCCTGAGTACTTACCCTCGACTTCTCATCACATTTATAGTCCTGACAATCATTTTATTTTAATTTAAAATAATTTTTTAACATGAATTGGCATGATACATCATACACAAGATTGAAGTAGTATTTCACCCAAACCAAAATGTATCAAGACAAATATTAATAATAAGTAATAAGTCAGAGTGAAGTACAAATAGTGATGTTTTTTCAGTCAGTTTGCTTCAGTCGGGCAAAAATGTTACATTTTGCATTTTCTGTTTGCTTTTGAAAAAAGAAAGAGGAAGCTGCAGAATGGTTGTGGGGAAAAAGCAGTATGAATGCAGGATATAAACCATTCATATCATTCAAATCAACTTCTGTTGAACTTTGTGTTTAGTTAAATGTTAGCACAAGAAGACAGTAAACTAAGGTGGTAAATGGTTTAGGCACAATGCGTCCTGTACCTCAGTGTTGTAGAGATGTCAAGCATGAGTCTGGTCCACCATCATGTGGTCGCCCCATCGCCAACAACAACTACTACCTGTTTGATTGCTTAGAAGCCAGTATACTTAAATCCCTGTGCCCCAAAGGATGATGTCACCTTTTTCAAACATTCACTTAAACTGATATTCACAATTCTCAGCATTTTTATGACGGTGCATTAAAATGAAAAACAAACTAAACAGTGTGTTCGCAAGGCTGCATGGAGCAGTACACCATTTGTAGAAATGTCATCAACCTGTAGTATCAGGTATGATAGGGCAGTGGTTTTCAAACCTTTTGTGGTTAAGGTGCACATCTATTCATATCTGCATAAAATAAAAAGGCTATCTGCCATCTGACAAAGCACCAATCCTTCTGTTGATTGTATTGTCAGATGAAACCAATTCTAACCTATGATACTTGCAATTTTGTGCTCTGAAGTAAACTCCGCTAGCATATGACTTGTTGCCATAACCTTATCAGATATTTTCCCACAGTCCAGATGACTCATTTTTATGTGGATATTTGTTTTCCCATTCCTTCTTTAGGTTGTGGGTCACACTAGCGATTATTTGGTTTTCTCCTCTCTAGATAGTGATCTGTTTTCCACCCTCTGAAATTTTGTTAGCCTCCTTGCTATCATTGGGGGCCTTTGATGTGTTATACTGAAATAACATCCACCACATGGCAGCTGCGCAAGTGTCGCAGAAGATTTTTCTTTTTCTAGTGAGAAACAAATACCTCCAAAGCAGACTATTATACTTAACTAAACTAAATTAAAACTATGTGTTAAAAAATGCCAACAAAACCCGCCTGAAGACACTTTGGTGCATGCTGTAAGTTGTCTATTTGTCCTTTCATATTTCTTTTGAAGTTCCTACATTTTGCCTTGACAAATGCTCCCAAAGTATAATAAAAACAAATAAAACTGAAAGTAATAAAAACTTAAATAAAACTTTTTTAAGAACCCAAGAACGAAAGTTGGTTTTCTTTTGTTTGTTTGCTTCTGCTTTTGTTTTGGGGTTTTGTGGAATAGTATAATAATAGTAAATCTGTCATTATTTTATGCAGTTATAATGATGTATTGTTGATCCCACAGCACACCTAGATTTGCCTTACAACACACCACTGGGGGGGAAAACAGCATTACACTGTACACTGTTATTCTTTTTTCTTTTTCTTTTTTTTTGTTCAATTTGCTGGGTGGTGTCCTGAGACTTCTAGCTACCGTTTCAGCTACCGTACTCAGATATACACACGTTTCTACTACATTGTACTGTCTACAGTGTATGTGCAGTGAACGGTTCATGTTCCATGTTTCAGGCAGTTTTTTTTCCTCTTGGGAGTACAGTCTTGCTACCTATGCAGTTATAAATATCAATAAATCAGAAATCATTTTGGTTCAATACTGCATTTGAACTGATTCATTTACTTTTATTTCTGTATGTCTGCTAAGAAAACCGCTAGCTAAGTTTTCACTACATTTCCCCACATTTAACAGAGTAAAGAAACTATAATCCTGTCAGCCCCTGAAACTAATAATTTACCTCTGCGCTAATCCCTTCACCCCTGAAACACTTGTTAGCTATAGAGCGACATTTGCATGCAGAGGCTGCACCAACAGCACTGATGTACACTATCATCAAGCAGTTTTGTGGCCCGCAGTAGCTGAATGTGGCTTTCCATCTCGTTTGTGATTTACATGCAAACTCTGCCAGATGCTCAATGCCGGAGAATCGTTTTATATTCTATTGCCACGACAAGAAATATATCCATCTAGTGCCGGGTTGCTGCTCTGCATATGTTTGTACTGTATGTGTGTGCTGTTGCCTTTACTTTACTGCCGAGTTTATGATGCAAACTGGTCCCTGTAACAATGCCACCAGAAGCTTTTCATTTCTTTCTGATTACATTGCAATGAGAGAAGAATGAAACCCCACATCTCCCCAGATTACAGCATGTTTGGTTTTCAATTTGAGTTTGGGTGCATAACGTGTACTAAAATGTAGGTCCGGGGTTATGGTAAAGATCCAGCCTCTGTCATGGTCATAAATCAATGAAACAGACTCTGGACAGCTCGGTTACTGGATGATGTCATTTTCCATCACTTTTCAGACTTGTGCAAAATTGCTTTGTCTGTCTTCAGGGAGCTTACAGGGTAATGTGTTGTCAAAGATATAAAAGCTGATAGTGCACTGTGGGAACAGAGTCAGTATAGCAATCTCAGTGTTTTCTTTTATTATCATTCTGAGCATCAAGACCACATATATACAGCAACACAAACTGTAATTGCTTCACTGCTGTGTCATTGCAGATAATGTTTGGTGTGGTGTAGACCGATTGATTCCAGAGGACATGCGTACGAGTGGCTTCAGATGCGATGACTGATAGGTTTACAGCAGATTTCCAATGAGTGTTTATTTCTGTCTCGACTCAGACGTCCTTCCCCTCAGCGTTTGCCGTTGTTTATACCACAATAAAGAGAGAGTACGTCGAGCTGTGTGAGGTGACTGTAAATTGTCGGTAGCCCATAAATTTCAGAGTCCTAGCACTCGGCCACAGCTGGTCACCATCAGCTGAAGAAGCAGTGCTTTTCCTACTATGGAGGCTGCTACTTTGTGAGAAATGGGGTTACCCCGAGTTTGTCTCCGCTGTACGGCTGTCACGTGCCCACCATGCTTGAGTGGGAGGCTGAGTGAGCAGGTTGAGGCTGTTTGTCAGAAGAGCTATTTAAATGTCTTCTTCAGTGCAGCAAGGGGAGTTGTCATTTGAGTTTTGCACATAACTGCAAGGCTTCTTCACACATTGGTGACATTTGGCGATTAACTGACCTTTTCGTAAATCTTATGCTACACTCACTGTGTTGTGATTTCCTCATTTGGCTGATACTAAGCCAGCAGCTGCAACATCATAACAGTAGCCGGTGGTAGTCCTGTTTGGCTTACACTGAGTCCACTTAGACGCTGTAATTAAGAATGTGTTAAGACATTTGCTGGTTGTACTGAGAGCAATATATCAGAAAATTAACCTGCCGTATAGTCATAGTGCTGAATAGCAAATGACCAGCTTTGATGGATTCATGAAAAAAAGCTTTGAGCACCATGGCAGCCAATATTTATGTCCTGCAAACTCACAAGTTTGCCTTGATTTCACACTTTTCAACCCTTCCCACGTATGTATTTAATTTGCTTCAAATCCATTGTTAACTAAAAGCGAACCCTTGCCTCAGTAAGTTATCCTTCCTGTGTTCTCTTGTTCATTTTACATGTCCTCAAGTTAATTCCAGTCCTAATTAACTACCTTTGAAAGGAATCTGTGCGATAATTACCACAAGGAGGTGGAACGGAAGCAATCACACTCTGCACAATTTATTCCCCACCACAGGGAAAACCCCGCAGAGTCACCTGCTGCCTTTTTTTTTTTTTGCTTGTCCTGAGAATCACCTTCAGTTCTCACTTTTGTTTTTAGGGAAACAGAGACACAAACAAATGGGGAGGGGGGGCTCCAGACATACCCCTCCTGCTGGTTTTTACTCTGGTCTGGTATATTTGCAGAAATAATTGCTACATTAAACACAGAGTGAAATCACAAGTTGCAAGTGGAATAAAAGCACTGAGAAGGTAAAACCAGAAAAAACTCAGAGGATGTTTTAAAGACTAGATCAGACAGGGGAGAAAGAAAAGGATTAATAGGAGGTTGACATGTTAATGACATCTTAAGACACCAGAGGGGAGGATGGTACCAACCTGGTCACTGTGGACAAGTTGAGTACAGAGACACACTAGCAGCCAAGCCTTCTGTGCACAGGTAAAAAGCAAATAACAACAGTAGTTTATAGGATAAGGCTGGTGGCATTTTACATTTAAACCCCCTGAAAACGCCACTACCAGCGGTGTGTTTGTCTCACTACTGTCTGAGGTCTCTCCCCAGTCTACATCACTCTCGACTAAATGCACTTATGGCACCTGAAGAAGCAATCTTTTTTAAAATTCGGTCCCTAATGTTGATTAATTGTTAATTGTTTTAAAAGTCATTGTCAACAATAGAACGGCCCTACGCTGTAGCAAAAGTGAGTTGGTTTAGCATTACAGGCCACAGAACAGTGTATGTGGGATGGACTTATCATTACTGTGTGTGTCCATAGTAGTGATGGAGCATATCGACCTGTGCAAAGGTTGGTGTGTTTTTAGATTTTGGATTTTGTGACACAGACAGAGGAGCTACATTAAGTGATTGCTAAATTACAGACAGAGCTTGTTATTGTTGTTGCCCTTGTGTTTTCATTGGATTTAAGAATTGTACGATTTTATTTTATTTTTTTTAACAAATTTTAAAAAGGTTACAGGTAAGGGGAGAAATATCATTTTTAATTCTGATACTTTTGCCAAGAGTGTTTTTCTTGTATGCAGCTGTGATTTGTATAGCGTGTGGTTGGGGCTTCATATTTTCCTTTGAATCCAGCAAAATGTCACACATATTTTTCCGCTCAATACTCTGAACAGACTTCACACCGCTGTGGGTAAGAGCAAGGCTTTTTTTCTGTTGGAAGAATATCTCTCCTCCTCCTGAATTTTCTCAGCTCAGAGTGAATTAAGTATTTTTGAGGAAATGGAAGAAAACAATGTTTTTGCCAATCTGATGGAAACATGATGAAACAAAAATTTTAATCTAGAGTATTTGCTAATATGACAAAGAAAAGAAGCTGGATGAATACTTATGAACTCATTTTTCCTGTTGTAATTTCAGCTACACATAGTTATTCCCATTCTCAGTGACAGTCCAAGCCAAATATGTGTTTTTACATTATTGTTCAGTATGCTGGAAAAGCTTTTAGAGCTTGGTTTTTGGAAAGTACAAGGTAAGTTAAAGTCAAATAGCTCTGCTGGGTAAAAAAATGAAAGTGTAACATCATAAGTTATAATCACAAATGATGTTTTCTGTTGAGTTGTTTTGCTTTATTATAATATATAAAGAGATAACAGAAAATTATCTTGAACAAAAAGTTTCTCTTACTAAAAAAATTTAGATAACGTCCATGATGTGGGTTCAACTTTGTCACGATTTGCAAAGGCGAATCGTGGGGAGAGCGTGAGGAGTCGACCCAAATGCAGGCAAACGGAGAGGAAGGTGGAGGATAACAGAAAGAGAGCCTTTATTTATGGCTGAACAAAAAAATCAACAGCTGGAGCAGAGAAAACGAGCCAAAACCTAAACTGGGAAAACTAAGCGTAAAATAACACAAACCTGAAACAAGAAACTAGAAGAAGAAACCCTAACCCTGGAAATGCGAGGAGCGGAGAGCAGAGGTTACACTGGGGATGACAAGCAGACGCACCGATGAAGAGCAAATGACAACACGCGCCATAAATACACAACAGGTAACGAGGAGGGATGCACAACAGGAGGGAGACACGGCTCGGATAAATCTGACATAGCGAGACACAGGGAGTAAAGGACCACAACTATCAAGGTAAAACAGGAAGCACACAGGCTGAACTCAAGACACGTAAGCTAAACACAACGGCCCTTCCCATGAACAAAGAGGAGGCACAGAAACAGAAGAGAAACCTAAAACTTAGCTATTATAAACGTAATACAAACAGAAAACCATAACTCACAGAGTAAAACTTAAACCAAAAACACAAAACACTGGGTCGCAGACCCAGGACTGTGACAAAATTTTTATTTATCGATTTTAGTCATGTTTTCTGGCGACCTACTGTTTTAATCTTCTAACTTTTTTTCAGTGATAAACCACTCAAAAAAACCCCAAAAAAAACCCCACACAAACACACAGCACAGCGAGGAACAGCTGTTATTTTTTGCCATTAGGTGGCTATACATTTCTTTCCCTGTAGCTGTTGCTCACTAGCATATATGTAATGACTGAATGGCTCCCCCTTGTACCCAACCTCTGCCCTGCTAAATGTGTGGATACGAGTTTGTGAGGCTTCATAAGGCCATGAGGTGGAACGAAAAAGCTTTCACACCATCAGCGATCTTTTTTGGTCGTGTTAAAAAAGGTTGGGGTTCAGTGTGATTATTCTTGCAAGGTGACAAAAGCCTGGAGATGGAAGCCGACTTGTGTTTGAACATTTACAAGTTCAAAGGTGCGAGTATGCTTTTGATTCATCGCTGACGCCCAGCACTTGGACAATGCCTTAATTTACGAGTCCATTTCAAAACCCGGGAGGACTAGGCTGTGCTGTCTCTGCTCGAGTAGAGTAAATCAGATTGGCTTCTAAACTCTGAGAAACAGATGATGCAAAAGTCACACTTGATCAATTGATTTGACTGAATTAGCTAATGTACCTGCAAACCGCACGTGAACATAAAACATCTGCTGTACCGCCACAAGCTGGGATTGTGGGATGTTACTGCGAAGGAACATTGAGTAATGTAGACCTGAATGACATGTCTTCTGCAGGGACACATTTTAGAGAAAAGAGAAGGATATTGGCTGGAGAAACATATTGGCTGGAAAAAGCTCGAAGGATGTGAGCAATGAGATTTATCTAATCTTCAAACCGCGGCATGCCACAGTGATCTAAGACTTTTCCAGAAGGAGTCCCATGACAAACTGATATCTGTTACTCTGAACGTGTTAAATTTATTTTGTTTTTTTTTTGCCACCAGTACCATGTCCTTTGATAATCAGTTGCATTCTTGCCGACTTGTGTGTCAGAGGCTCCATAGCTATAGAGTGATTTGCAAGTCTTAGATTCTTCTCCATCGTGAAAATTTTTTAGCATCGGGCCTTTTGGAGGGTGTCTCATCGGCCATAAGGAACTGTCTTCAGAGACAAGAAGAGCAAAAAGTCCTGCAACAGATGGTGTGTTCCCTGCAGAGCCCTGATCTCATCATCATAGAGTCAGTCTGGGAATACATGAAAAGGAGGAAGAGACAGAGGGAAGTTCTCTGAGCTCATTGAGAAAAAAAAAACCTTGAAAAACTGTGCGCAAATATAGCGAAGAGAACAACTGCATGGTTTTGGAAAGTATCCTCATTACTAACGCACCACATATGAACATAACTCACCACATATATGTGTATATAAATATGAGCTATCGATGGTCATTTATTTTTTTACAGATACGTTTTATACATTCTTAAACATCTTACACTTAATTATTTTCGTTCTTGCTAGATCTTCTTGAGGGGAATAAACACATCAGTGCTCTTAAGTTGATGCAGTAAATCTCAAATCACTATTACAGTGGAACCCCGACTTACAAATACCCCATTTAACGAAAAATTCAAGTTACCAAGGCACTTAACGGCAATATTTCTGCCCGTGTTACGGCAAAATGCCCGCGTAACGAAATCCGCTGGCTGTGCCCAGAATGCCCAGAATGCCTTCTGAATCATGTGACAACCCCTTGGCTTTTGTACTTGCGCTTCGCTGTTCCACTTGAACGACGTATTGTTGTTGCAGTTAGCAATTAGCCTATAGCCTATCGTTTACTCAAAAGGCGCGTTGGGTGCTTCGACTTACGAAAATTTTCGACTTACGAAAGACCCTCGGGAACGAATTAATTTCATAAGTCGGAGTTCCACTGTATTTTTTTAATTATTTTTTTAGCTTAGCATAAAGCCTGTGAGCATAAGGAACAAAATCCATCCTAACATTTTATTATGCTTTGGTTTTTGGAAGGTTTACAGAAGCAAAATATTTTATGTTACTCTTTTTCAAGGAGGTGGTACAGGTAAAAAACCCTGGACAGCTATTTCTGCTTGCAGTAGAAACTCTATTACTATTCTATTAGTAATAGAGTACACACCTTTGTCATCAGTATTGGATATTCCTGTTAGGTCTTGAGTTTTGTTGTGCTACTGTTTTTAATCCTTAGTTTATATGTTTTAAGTTAAGCTTTCAGTTTAGATTTTGATTTCCATCAATGGCACTTCTGAAATGAAGTTTCTATATAGCATTTTCGGTACATTATTTATATCTAATTCCTTCTATTTACGGTAGTTTTTTTTCCCCCTCTTGTGTTTAGTTACTTTTACTTCCTGTTTTAATTTTTATTTTGTGTCTGTATCTTCAGCTTTACTTCAGTGTATTGTTGCGTTCTTGGTCTAGGAGTGCATTGAACGCAACAAGAAACTTGGCCTCCACTCACGCACCACCCAAGAAAGAGCTAAACAGAAAACACAAAATTGCTAAGCAGCCATTTATTTACGTCAACAGTGAGTAAAAATAACAAAACTCCCTAACGGTCCCCACACTTCCCAGTACAAAAAAAAACAACCAACAGACAATTCGCTTACCTAAAGTGAAAAACAGGAGAAAACTGAATTAACAGAAAAGGCTTCTCACCACTACCACGCTGCTGTAGTGAACAATATATAAGATTAGATAAGATAAGATAAGGTAACCTTTATTATTCCCTCGCGTGGGAAATTTGTTTAAAAAAAATACGCAATGAAAGAGGTACAACAAACTACTTTAGCTACTTTACAAATCTATTTACAGCTATTTACAACAGCAATGCTCTAGTGCCAGACACACACATGCTAATCAGTTAACTAAGTTTTTAGGCAAAAACACTCTAAGTAACAACAATCAGAAAACACAGGCTATCTGTGGGGTGGTGGAGAGGGGACCAGGTGGTTGTCATCTGGTGGTTAAGTACTCGGGTAATCAACCAAGTATCCAATCCCAGAACACCCAACTATTCAGCAGGCACTGGACTTCAATAAGACACACCCAGGTGTCCACACCTGAGAGAGAAGAAAAAAAAAAACACAGCCAACCTCTGGTGGGAGGAGTCACACATAAATCAAACAATTACAACACTGAATCATAACAGTATGATTACCATGATTATGTTCAGTCATTTCTCGTTTCCCGCCTGTTTCCACTTCCCTGATTATCCTTGTGTATATATTGTCCAGTCCTTCCCTTTTGTCTTAGCATCTGTTTATCCACTGCATGTGTTCCCTGCCTGTTTCTGGATTCTTTTGCGTTTTTCCTTCAGAACTGTTGTGTTTTTTCTACACTGACATCAACCTGATAAGATTTGCATATTTGTTTACAACTAGTTACTACTGTTTCCATGTGCTGTATTTGGGTTATTTAACAATTACAGGCCCCAGTTTGTTAGTTAATTCCCTAATGTATTTACAACCTGGTTGTATGTCAGTAATTATGTTATTGTGCGATTTCACTGGTAGTCGCTGTAGTCAGTTGAGAATAGTTTAACTCTGGTTTTACTCTGGACCCAGCTCTCTTGAAGTTACTGAATGTCGTAGACTTTCTGTTGTTCCCAAGTCACTCACTTTTTTTTGTACTCGTAATGTGTTTATACGCCAATCTGCAGTTAATCATTAGTTAATATTAATTCCAGCTCTTTTCCATGCTGTCTCTTTTGTTCTGTCTCCCTCCCTAACAATGTGTCAGTGTAACATGTCATTTACGACAGAATATGCAGACGTTATTTTGAATAAGTTCAGAATTTCCCATTTTCTATACAAGACAATACTGTCCTGTGAAATTAACACAGCGCACAGCTATGTAGTACTGTGCTAACATGAATCCATCCATATATCCAATGTTTCAAACTGGATGATTAAACATGGTAAAGTCATTGGTTTTACAGTTCCACACATCCCATCAAAGGCTTCAAAAACAAGATTTCAAAAACCAGCTATGTCCACCTTTTATACTGTCTATGATCTGCACAACAACCATAACAGGACCAGAGAAGCAGGATCCTCATCTTTCAAGCTCTAGTTACTCTGGTCATGACTGCACAAAAATTACAGGCATTGAGTTGTAACATTCAGCTGGAGAGAAAAAGCTCATACTGCTGCATCATAATTACCACACTAACTGAAACAGAGTGGTTATTTATTTTCTCATCTACCTATATTTTACATCTTTAAATTGATACAAGTATCCGACTAATTTCAGGCTTGAGATACACACAGACAAATGATTGCATTAACTTGAGGAACAGGGCCTGAAAATCTGACCTTCAGAGCCAGTGAGATACTGCGAAAAAGATGAGTCATGCAAAAGAATGGAAAAAATAGCTGAAAGTTGGCTCATTTCATTTTCCAGTTCTCCTGAATAAATCAAAGTTGGTTTAATAGAGAGGAACCTTGCTCTCAGATAGACATTTCAGGGGAAGATGTCCAGTGCCGAATTCCATTCTGTGCACAGGCAACGTCTCAGATGATAAAACCCCTCTCGGATGCCGTTGGGCCTTTTCATCACTCAGGTAACATAAATGCAATTTTTAGGGTGTTCTCAAGTCAAGAAGTTCAATTTCCCCCTCACTCCTCAGAAAACCTTCATCTAGCAAGAAATCAAGGGGGAGGTTTCTGTGTAGTTTGAAGCACTGTGGTTTGGACTGAGGCCAGGCTTTCCCCGAGGCCTCATCGATCTGGCACCAGACTCTGATCAGATGGGTTTTCATTCCATTTCATATTGTATTAAAAAGCAGAACATAATCCAGGGATCCTTTTGAGGCATCTTCTTTCATTTTTAAAGATTTAAACATGAATCATAACGATTTTCTAGGTAATGATTTTATTTCAAGTGTAGTGATGTTTAAAGCGGTATACTGCACATATATCTTTGTGCCTGTGCCGTGTAACAGAGGGTCAGAGGCATCAACTGAGATTTAGTGTGCCACCTGTTCCCAGTGGTTGGGTGGGTAGTTGCTGGCGAAGACCTGTGCTCTGCTGTGCACATCTCTGTAATAAAGCAGGCACTCAGGTATGAAATCTCTGCAATGAGAATAAATGTTGTGACTAAATTGTTGCTCGCATGTGTCACTTCATCACATGCCACCTCAACCCCATCTTCCTTCCACTCAGGGTCTATAATTTGATATGCCTGGGTCTTGATTACTATTTACAGTGTTGTCAAGGTGAGCAAAAGACTCAACATGGAGTGTAAACAGATTCACTGTCACTGCTTCTCTGAATCAGCTGCTGTTGACTTTATTTCCACTCACTGTTTCCTTCGCTCCCTTCATTCCCTCCCTCCTCCTTTCCTCATTCCCCACTGAAGATTGCAGTTGTCAGAGCTCCGCATTGCTTTCGGCATAGCAGTGATCGAACAGCAAACTGCATCACATTGGCTTACAGTAAATCATGTCAGAGTCTTTCTATGAATTTTGATTAAAGAAAGGGAATTATGCTTGGTATTGACAGGAGTGTGTTGTATGACAACATAAATTCTAAATTCAGACGGCGTCGGTAGTCGGGCACTACCTGTGTTGATAGTCATTTCTTTCTTTCTTTTTTATGCATTTTCTGTCTCCATTTATCAAAAATCTTCACACGGTCAGTATGACAGAAGTCAGTGAGGGATATGTTGTGCATCATGTTCCACGGCTTTGACTTTTCTTCAACTTTCTTTCACATTCAACTAAACTGCAATTAAATTTTAAAGGAAACATAACTGCATCCACAGGGAAATATTCACAAATTTGAAATGTTGCGAATATGTTACTGCCAAACCTTTTGTTTACTAGCAAATATAATAGTTTCATACAATGTCCTCTAATTCAATAGCATTAATTAATGGTTATGCTTAGCCACAAATCACAGACTCTAAAAAGAAATTGTTGTCCTCTTAAATATGATAATAGATCTCAATAATTTTGAACTGAAGATGTTTGGGAGGAAAAACTCCATTTTTTTCTAGCACCCAAACCACTAAAAAGAACAGTTCACATGACTCTGTGATACTGAGATGCATTATACATAAAATGTTGCTGGACATTACCTCATGTTTGCTGTCTTTTCAATGTGTTTCATATCACTTAGAAGATTGATAATCTAAAAGAATATGGAAACTAAAAAGGTGGCTGGCTTTGATTGTCTTTGGCTTCACACTTGAACCCAGCGGTCCCAAACCCCCGGGCCGGTCCATGAGTTGTTTGGCACCGGGCCGCGAGAGTTGAGACTCAGGTGTGAAAATTATGATTTTCATGGTCTTTATCGTTATTTTTTATCGTTAACTCGGTGTCCCTGGGTCTTTTCCTGTGAGTTATGAATAAATCTTTTTTTTTTTTTTATTGGTACCGGTACTGGGTTTTTATTGTGGTATTTATCCACAACACCTTAAAGGCCGGTCCGTGAAAATATTGTCGGGCATAAACCGGTCCATGGTGCAAAAAAGGTTGGGGACCGCTGCTTTAACCCATAAAAAGAAATTCGAACATGTTAGTTTTGGGTATTCAGCCGTGATTGAAACCCATCCAGGCCTGCCATAACAGGCTAATATTTAGTTTTTGGATATTAAGTCCTTTGTGTCTTTGGATTGCCCATAAATCACCAACAAAACCCTGCACTCTGTACTATGTTATGCATTTCAGACACACGTTTTTTTAGTGCTATTGTCAAAATGGCTCATTTTACATTTGAATGCACAACACAAAATGACTGCGACTACACACAGTCTTTTTCAGGGGTCACCATAAATGCTTGAATTGAAGGGTTCTGGACTTAGATAAGTCACTGGATGTGAAGTGAAATGTCTTCAAGAAAGAAAGAAGTTCAGTCGTCTGAGAACCTACACGACACTATTTCAGGGGTCACGTTTTCATCCAATTTATTTTTCATCTCTCATCTCTATATAGAAACTTTTTTTCCCCTCCTGGAAGTGGAAAGTTTTCTGAGCACATCTAAATAAGATCGCTGAGATGGCCCAGGAAGTAAAAAAAAAAAAATCCCAACTATATTGCAAGAGAGGACATGTGTGGGGTGAAATGCTGAAGATCAGACATCTGTAGGTTATCTTTGCAGGCATGAACCTGTTACCTGTCACTGAGAGAGAAAGTTTTCAGGTTGGGAGATAAATGCCGTCAGTGTTCTAGTCTGAGAGCTGTGAGATGCTGAGATGTGTAGGAAGTGTTGCTGTTGAGCTTTGGATGTAAGGATAAAATGCTGGTTAGAAAACGTGAAGTCTACACATCAACTATTTAAAAACACTGTAAATGTGTGTTTTGGGCAGATTTTGATCAATTAATGTTGAATTGATAGTTTTCCAATGATGGATATGAGTGACCAGCTGAAAATCCAAAACTGGATTTTGACATATATGCTAGCAGCTTCAGGAAATAAAACACCAGCAAAACGCACCTGTTTTATATGTAAGTTAAACAGGTAAGCTAATTTTTGAAGGAGGAATAAATAAACTGAGTTTCTTTTTCTCATTACAGAAGATTTTTTCATTTGAGCCCTTAACTAAAATTTAAACAAATCCCCAAACAATTTAGTTTTTACCCATTTCCAGCTGTCTAAATGTCAGAATTGCTTCTTATCTAGCGTTAGTCATTTGGAGTATATACTGGGTATAAACCATTTCTCTATAACAAAACATAAATAGATTTATTTTTCTGTTCATTTATTTTGTTTTGAATTAGTTAGAAAAAACAACTTTAATTTGTTTGTATCTATGTCGCTGCTCCACACTGGGGTAATTGTGGGTACATGCCAATAAAAATATGAAGTCATGTTTACTGCAACTGCTCTTATTTTCCCTGGCTGTGCCTGGACATAAAAACAAACCTCCCACTTTGAAAATGTTACTTTATAACTGTGACTCTAGTAAAGGATAATTTACTGTACATGCATACTGTGTACTTCATTACCATATCTAAGAAACAACAACTGCAGCAACTCAGTCTCCACCCAGAATTATTATTATTATTGTTATTTATTTATTTATTTTTAAATAGAATACCTTAGGAAATTGTATTTGTGTCTCACCAAGTATATTCACAGTTTAAAAAAAAATGTGTTTTGGAAGTAAGTTTTTCTTTTGTCTCTTCCCAGGACCAGTAGCTGTAATCAGTGGTGAGGAAGACTCTGCTAGCCCTCTTCACCATGTCAACCACGGGATTATTACCCCCTGTACTCTGGATGCGAGTCCTGATGCGGTTGTCATAGGGATGACTCGTATTCCTGTAGTGGAGAACCCTCAGTACTTTAGACATGGACACAACTGCAACAAGCCAGCCACCCGTAAGTCCTTCCAGTGTATCTGACAGCAGTTTAAAGTGCCAGTATCGCCTCTGAAAAAATCTTCTGCTCAATCTTCTGTAAAAGTCACAACATCAGCATCGAAGCAATGCTACTTTTTACATGGAGTCTGAATGAGTGCAGTCATATTGAGGAATAGATATGAACAAGGTTATAACATTCTGAGGAGATTTTTATGTGTAGCATTGGCTAATTACCATAAAAGGCTAGGACACAATACTTATTTATGTTCAGCCTAACCTGACACTTCATTCAGAAGCAGCAGGTTTGATTGAAAAGAGAAACTGTGCTGGATTTTTGGATAACATCACAAGCAGAATAAAAATCTGAGCTCACAGAGCTGCATTGCATTCACACCGAAGATAAGATAAACCAGGCAACCGAAGAGGGACGTGAGGGTCTAATTCACATGTGCATCATACGCAGCTAGAGTCTCGCAGTTTATTTTAGATTCTTTTTAAACTAGTGCTGACAGGCCTTAAACAAGGCCTGACAGCATCCACACGGCCACCATTATGGTGATTCATGCGGCACATGTTTATAGTTGTTCCAAATGGCCAACCATGCAGCACTGTAGTGCAAAGGTAAAAACTGTCACCTCACGCGTTCTGGTTTGAATCTGGGGGCCACCTGCGGCCTTTCTGTGTGAAGTTTGCATGTTCTGCCTGTGCGTAGGTTGCTTTTCTCCTTGTACTTCAGCTTGTTCCCACAATCCAGAGATATGCATGTTAGGTTGACTGGTGAGTCCAAATTTGCAGTGTGTTCACACCTCTAATAGACAATGTTTAACCCACATGCTGTGGGCACAGGTGACATGTGGGTTAAGGTTCTTTGCTTCTCTGAGTAAGAAACATCATTTTGGCATATTCCTCTATCATAGTGCTATCCCTCATTACTACCGGCTACCATTATTACAAATTATATTGCAGCGTTTTTCTAGGAACTGGCTAATTAAACTAAAACTGCAGGGCACGTATGAAGCAGACAGAGTGCCACAGCATGTTATGTAGTGTAAAGAAAAGAGCAGCATCTGGTCAGAGAGCCAGATATCAAACACCACATCTTTATGAGGCTCTATGAGGCTGTTGTACCTCCATTATAATTAGCTGTGTATCTTTTCAATGAGAATTGCTGAGGCCCTCGGGGCAAAGGTATAATTTAGATTCATCTAGAGAGTCGGCGTGATCATATGGTGTTTGCATCAGGTGGCATGGTGCCAGGCTTTTCATATAGGGCCTGTTTAGCAAAAGCCTCCTTCTGTATATCAGTGACTGCCGTTCCAATACCCTGAAAAAAAAATCACATGCTTTCCCTCGGGAGTCATGTTCCAGGTTGGAGAAAGACAACAGTACTTTAAGGCCTAATTACTCACAATTACATTGATTGCTCAAGAGAATCAGCAGAAAACTACTGTGCCAACAGCGAGCCTCGGCCTAACGCCTGCTGCTTTTATTTGAAATGATACCATTTTATTTGAAGTCAAACCAACCAGATTTAGTTAGGAAGCAGGAGCTCTTCCTGTCTGACAGTCCCGTTCAGCACAGATTTACGTCATTTACAACTTGGTTCAAAATGGCTGCTGGACAGGCTAACAGAAGTTGACTTCTGACTTGCAGCCAATGAGAATGAAGGAAATCCCATTTAGAGGTGATAAATAAATGACTGGTCTTATGTATTATGAATTGCATGAATTGTTAATGTCTAGCCAGTGACTGATTTATAACATCTCACGCCTTGCACAGGAGAGCTGATCGGGAGCTAATGAATAAATGACAGTGGGCACAAATGAAACTTTCTCTCAATCACCGTGCACCTGGAATTGAAAGTCGCACCATGAATGAGCGCCATGACAGCTTCGACTTAGTCTTTACTGAATGTTCTTCCTCTCAGTGCGCAGTTCCCTTTGTTCTTTTTTCTTTTCTTTTTTTTTTAATTTAATTCTGTGTGCATGCGTTAAAAAATAAAAAAGAAACCGTAGGAAATGAACCCTGAATTCATCACAAGGTCATAATGGCCGCTGCTTCCTGCCATCGGCTACAAAAACAAAATGGATCCAAACGGTTTCTGCCTCCGCCGATCATTCGCTGAATATGAATGCATTCTTTACCCTGAGGACACAGGGAGGGGAAATGTCTCTGTGTATCCATGTCTATATTTGCAGCTAGTGTGTGTGTAGGTCTATGGGAGTGAAAATTAATGCATGGATCTGAATGTACGCATACTCCTAGTGTGGTTTTTATGTACCAGGAATTTGCCGCATGTCACCTTCGTTTTCTACTTTCATCTGTATAATTGATGATTGATAAGCATCCCAAGTCAAGGGTCCCTTAGGTGCCCCCAAGGGCCTCCCAGGTCCAAATTGTCTACCTGGCCTCCTACCGACTTATTGTTTTGCACCTTCACTTGCCAACACAAGAGCTGCACTCAGCTCAGATACAGCATAGCTGCTTTCTGGTACTCAGCCACTAATCCATAATGTATTCATTCATTTACTTGAAAGCTTCTTATCCAGGAGAATAGCTTGCTGCCTGGGTGTCTCTGTCTCTCTCTCTCTCTTTCTGTCTTTCACACTTACACACACATACATCCATAGTTCAGTCTAGCAATAGAGACGCTACCTAACACATACATAAATTTAACACACCCATACTTCTCCTTACCTGTGCCCATCAAGAGTACACTAATGTGCTGGTCAGTCCCAGCCTGCTTCTGCTACCTCTGGGTGATTTATAGCGTCCCTTGCTGTCATGCTGTGTGCATTTTGAAATCAGCTCCAGCGATAACAATGAGGGGGAGGAACCGTATTTAGCTGTTGTTCTGGCTGCTGTGTGCCATTCTGGCTCCTGTTAAAACAGCTGCATTGAAGGGAAACTGCCTGCTGCAAAGCTTACACCAATGATTCCAGTGTGCCCTTACCAAATGTATTATTCATGAGTGTTTGATCTACAAGTCAAACCTGCCAAAAGAATATAAATATTGGCACCAATGGTTAAATAGTTCCAGACACACTAAATAGAGCGCACCGTATCTTGGCTGTTTAGGCTGTGCCACCTGAGATCAGTGCTGCAGTCAGTCCCTCGCTGCGGGAGGGAATTTGAAAAATGAACATTAACTTCATCACATTATAGTTGCCCTCTAGTTGAACCATCAACCTGTACACATGTAGAATTAAACACGCTGGAAAACACAGCTGTCATTCTCACACCAATTTAGAAACACGCTGCAGCATCATGCAGTTGGTTTATATTTCGGTTGAACTGGTGGCCTCTAGTTTTGCTGTGTTAAATGCGTGAGCCGTGACTGATGATGACGTTTGTTGAGATGAGCTTTTTTAGGGGGGGTTTCCACTGAAAAAGGCCAATCCTGGGGAAATGTAGCCGCATTAGGGAGATAAAGGCAGGAAAGGCAAAGGACAATTCTTTAGCCTAATGACAGATCTATATCTATCCAGATCCGCTGTCTCCCAGCAAGTGGCTTTGTTTTATCACCGAGCTTGCTATTTTAATTACAGATTTGTCAAATCCCGCTGGCCAAAATTAGACAATAGCTTTTGATGTTGGAGAAGCATATAGCCTTTCATTATAACCATGTTATTAGGGATAGTACTTCTGGGCAGGTTTCGGACAAACCCTCACTCTGCCCCCTCTACATTTGTGCAGCAGAGACAAAGTAATGCTCAAGGTGCTGTTTTTGAAGATCAAAATGTTTCCAGCAGGGACAAGGAGTGACTAATTTGGCAACTTGAAAGCGAAGCAAATGAATGGAAATGCAGCGCAGATTGATTGAAAGGCAGTTATCATGTTCCAAGGCTGCAATTCTATGAATTATAGTTTGAAACAGAACAGACCCACAGGCTAGACAGTTGTGAATTCAAACAACCTATTTAAGTGTTGTCGTCGTCCCAAAAGAAAAGTTCAAGATGATTTCCTTTCAGCTTCAACCTGGAAGGTTCTTTGCTGAACAAAATCTGAAATGATGCTTCTTCATGTCTGATAAAATTGAGTGAAAACTGTCTCCTGAAAGACAAAAACCTACAAGTAGATTTGCTGAAGATCTCACAAGGTTTTCGATTGAGAAAACCAGAAAGAAATCTAAAACACACTTAAAATACAGAAATATTTATCCAGTTCTTTTTTTACTCCTGTTATTATAAATTGAAATTAATTGCTCGCAGCATTATAACTTGGGACATATACTGGAGTGTGAGAGTATTAAAGTACACCAACACTGATTTGTTTTCTGTATTAACACAGGAACATACAGCTGTGCATTTGAATTTAAATAACACATTCTTGTCAGTGTTGACAGGTCAGCACCATAATGAATAATTAATTCCCATCACAGAGGACCCAGCCCACAGCATTTCAGCTACAGAATAATACAAATCTAAATAACACCAATTTTCCCAAGCAAAGTTACATAAACGCGCTTTTCTGCTTTTATAATACAAACACAATTTATACTGTATCTATGGGTGGGTAACATGCCTCATCTCCTTCAGGATGTCAACTATAACTAGTTAAGACTTTTAAAGAAACTCCCATGAGCCGCAAGTGTTAAGAACTTAGTGCTTAAGTGCTTAAAGCGTAACGTTTAATTCAGCAATAACAATAAGGCTGTGCTTAGGGAGAAGTTATTGTCAAAAGGAAATCAATCAGAATAAGCGTTATAGTATGGCACCACTGTTAAATATTAAATATGTAAATATATGCAGTATATCTATTAGTATATAAATAAGAATTTGTGTTAATTGTGTGATACCTGCAAACAACAGCCATTTCCTTCTTTTGTGACTGTATTTTCATATATGAGTTAAATTAGGATTCATTTTTATTTCATTCTGGCCATATTGTATAAAACACTGGACCTTTGTCACCAATGTCCAGCTTCACTGTGTTTCTTTTTCCTGCTTTTTAATAAAACTCAACAACTCCTTCAGTATCACACTTAGCCTGTGAGTGTGTGAGCAGGTTCTGTGGTTCACACAGCACAGAAACAACCACAGTAGCTAGAAGAGTGACAGCACAATATGAGAAAAGATTACATAAAAGATGGCTATTGAATAACAGCATGGTTACTAAAGCCAGGTTTAAAACACTAAATTTAGCATAGATATACACATATGCACAGACACATACACACAGTGGCACACACACATAGAAAATGTGTCATTCAGCAAAGGTGGAGCATGGACAGGCTCTTGCTAACTGCATTTAACTACACAGCAAGCCATCTTTTTTGTCATTTAATGCCATTAAAATGCTCGATCTCCAAGGAGTCGAGAGGTCCGGCTAAGTGACTTGAATCAACTATTAGCTAAAGCTACCTGTGTTGCCATCCACCTGTCACTCACGACAAGTAATGCAAACTGTAGCCCTTAAAAAGATTTGAATGACTAAGTTATAACAGATTCACACTCCATTAGTTGTTATGCAAGGAGAAATCAGCCATGGAGAAAACATTTTCATTTCTGTGGGGATTCACTCAGTTTTTGAGCCAGCCTCATGTGGCCACATGAGGAATTGCAGGTTGTTGGCACTTTGGGGTTGGTTTCGTTTTATTTGCTATCTTCTAATTTTGATTAATATGCCAAGATCCAGTCTCAGTCCCCTATCGATTTTTCATCCAGTCACATTGAAAGCCTGTCTTCAGCAAGCTCAGCACCTGCTGCCACACCAAAAACAGTTCCTAGGTTCCAGTGAAACTAGGCTAGCAGTGATCTTGCCAGTATTTGATATGATTCAATCCAAAGTATTTGTCAAATAGCCCAAAAATTCCCATCACTCTTGCCCACTTTCCACAGCAATTAGCCAGGTGTATGGAGGTCTTTCATTCTTTGCACATCTACTTCTGTTATTTTTGAGTGAAGCCTTGCTCAAGGGGGCCTGTGTGCTCTTGGCTGACATGCTATTGGATGAAAAGGTGAGGGGGCGGCGGCTGCTTTATTATGCTCTTTCATAACCGTCATTGAGAAATAAAAGTGACACTGGAAAAATACCATTATGAAACATAAACACATTTTTGAAAGAGGGCATGTGAAAAAATGTCTAATGAAATGAAAAGGTGCCCCAGTAAAACCTTGCTACTGTGAAAATAAGAATGATAAAATAACCTTTAAAAGAAAAAAATGCCAGCTTATTCCACGTGCTTGCTTCTAATCATTTCTGAACAAAGCTGGTGTCATCAGGATGATGTTATGGGTGATGCATTCTTTATTTTTGTCATGTGTAGGTGTTATTTCACATAAGCCAGAGTTTTCACTAATGCCAGGCAGCAGCGGTAGCAGCAGCAAACACATAGGCCGGCAGTAAGCCAGCCACAGCAGGTTAGGAGTAGATACCCACAGAGAGTCAACAGTAAATGCGGGTGTTCATGTCACTGTTGCCCAACGATGCCAGCAGACACAGCCCCTATGTTGCAGTGAATTTAATGGCGTGAGCTTTTTGTATGCTATTAGCTGCTGGATGAGTGCCTCTCTTCTGACTGTTCACATCCTGCGGTGCACTTTTTGTAGGCAGACTGAACTACAGGTAAATTACAGTGGTCTCAGTGAAATGATCTCTACATTTATATTGTGATAAAATCTAGGAGGGCAGTAAATGAACAGAGGGGGGTTTTTTTTCCAAGTGAGTGTGTTTGTGATAATATTTGTTTTTTATGCTAATGATTTGGACTGCAGTACTTATCAGAATATCGTAAAACATTTGCTTTTTATACATTTGAATTTAAATTTAAATTAATAGTGGTTGAACCCTATTATAGTTCCCATTTAGTTTTCTATAAGAAAAAGGTTTTATGAGTGGCAAAATCTCCTTAAAAGTAGCTTTATAGACAAAATAAATGAATGTGAAGCTGATGCCCGAAATGAGAATTTGTGTGGACGTTCTCAGCATTTTTAATTAGGCCACCACTTCTCAATATTAGAAGCAGTCACTCTGCAGAGGATAGATTGTCAATGTCCAGTAGATGCACACTGATCAACCCACCGCACACTCAGGGACGCTAGTGAGATACAAAGAAATACTCAGTCTCCTGTGAGGCATAAACAGCCACATCAGTGCACAATGTTGGCAGTTGGAGACAAACACACACGCACATACTGACACTGGAGAAAGTTGGCAGGTAGCTGTGGTGAAATGCATGCATGCACACAGACACACATGTGGGTACAGAACAAAGCCCTCCAAACATCTGTGCTCCTCCAGCAGCCTGACCTGACTAGCTGAGTAAATCTCAGCGCTGCATTGCCTCTCGGCCTCCAGGGAGAATGTTTGCTGGCGCTGAGGCCTCAGGTGAGCCAGGACAAATGAATGATGCTGAGCTGCAGGATGGAGATTTAATCTCAGGGCTTTTCAGCGTGCCACTCTGGGTAAATAGGCTGCAGGATGCAGCCCGAGTCCGCCTGCAGAGGAAACTGAAGGTTAAAGTAACTTGTCCTCGCCACTATCAATAGGTGCACTCCATAATGGCACCTTCATTCCCATCAGTGGAGAGGAATGAGGTGGCTGGTAGCTATTTAGCGGCTGAGCAAAACAAACCAGATGAAATATTCACACCCAGGAAATAAGGAAGCAGGGACAACTATACAAATGAGGTGTTGTAGTATTTACTTTATTAATTTGTGCAGTTTTGTACACAGTCAGTTATCACAGTTCAGTGTGTGTACAAATCTAAAGTGAAAAGTTATTATTTTAAAGTTAAGTTAAACACAAAACAATAACAATTATATTGAAAGCGGCCTCCATCAATTACATATCATTATTTGGTATGGTGAGATAGAGGCAGATGACTCACTATGGAAACCCCTAAAGCAACGGTCCCCAACCTTTTTTGTGCCACGGACCAGTTTAATGTCAGACAATATTTTCATGGACCGGCCTTTAAGGTGTCGCAGATAAATACAACAAAATAAAATGATACGACCAAGACAAAAACTGTGGTATTTTTTAAATGTAATAATAAATATTTACAAAATTAAAAGTTTACACAACTTTTAATTGTGTAAAAGTTACAGAATTACATTCACTGTGTAATTGTGTAACTTTATTAGCAGCATCCTCCTGAAATGCACCAACAACATTGAGAGTAACATTCTACTTTCTGCCCGTTAATGCGCTCTGGTCGCGACCAGACGATTTCTTTTGTGTTTCTTTATTTGTTTTTTATTGATACATTGTGGCACATTTTCAGTTCATTCTAGCAAAATATAACAACCCAATTATTTTGAGCAGCTTTAGATGCATGACTAGGTAAAACAGTTGTTAGTTTGACAATTAATGAGCTCTGGTTTAGTTAATTTGCATAATGACAGATATAGATATTAAGGTGATAAAACCGATAAAATAATATGAAAATGTTTCCAGTTTACACATGTGAGATATTATTTAATCATCTCACATCACAGCAAGTGATAAAATAAATAAAAAGATACAGTTACAATCTAACACAGTCTTCAGTGTGCTTTAGCTGCTTTAAAAAGGAAGACGAGGGAGACTATTTTAGTCTGGTATTATGTGGTTAAAAAACTTTCTAAGCCTACACCTGCTGATTGATGACAACCTTCAAATTTTTACATTTATGGCATTTCACCAACTACCTCATCCAAAGAAGCTTAATGACGGGTGCAACAAGAGAATAAGCTTCAATAACTGGATGATGGCAGCGATGTGACAGGCATCTGGTAGTAAAGCCAACACTGATCCTCGAATGATCCTGTGTGACGGAAAAGTGCAAGTAAAAGAAAAATGAATATTAGGTATAAGACAAGCAGTTTTTATAATGCTTAAAGTTTCTGTGATGTTTATGATATTTACACAAGTGCATGTCTGAAGCCAAAAATATAATCTACCTTTTCCTACCTTTCCATTGGTCTGGCTTTTCTAATATGGCCCCAATGAACTGCTAAAAGGGTCTAAGACCTCTCTGGCTCTGATTTTTTTTTCTCCTTGTTTTAGTCTGACATGCTTGTGCACCTGAATGCCATATATAACTCCTTTAATAAAAGCGGAAGTGAGAAAGGGAGATATCAATCAGTATGAAATACATGTGGGGTGAGTCGAGAAACCCTTCAGACCTTTATCAGATGGTGAAGTGTCAGAGACATTTGGCCTATCAAATCCCGTCAAAATACATTTTGAATTAAAATGTATGTGTATCGACTTCAGGATGTTTTTCTCCACTCTTGGAAAGCAGCTTTTTACAGGGTGAGGCAGTGACAGCAGTGATGTGTTGGTGTCCCTAGTGGGGCTCTCACCCTGCAAACTGGCTGCCAGTTTCTGCACACACTTCTGTTCTGATCTACTTTAAAACTGGGACATTTTTTCTTATTTAACAGCGATTTCAAAAATAGTAGTTATGATACCAACTGATGGAAACACCAGAGGAACAGGTGACTTTTTTTATGAATCACCTACACAAGATGTTCACGGCCAGATGGTTATGGAGAAAAAAGAAACCCAGAGGAACGGTCAGACTAAGCTAGTAATCTGTGTCTTTGAATGAGGAAATATTTGAGAGAACTGGTGAAGCATCTGGTGAACTCCTTTTGGGCAAAGCCACATTGTGATAAGGCTCTCTTTTTATTTGAAATTTGTTTGAACATGGGAAGAAAATGAACATTCAAGCTGTAATAACTTGGTATAAATCTAACTATGCAATGTTAGCTTTGTGGTCCTGCAGAGGTAAGTACTCTTGTATGTTCTAGAAATATAATAGCCCTATGCTGTGAGAACTACCTTTAGCCACTGCTTCCTATTAACTTTCTTTCACAAGTAGTAAATTAAGCTACATAATTGGGATCCTTGAATGTAGAGTATGCAAATTGAACTGACCTTTTAGAGTTTAAAGTCAGGAAGAACAATGCTTGGAAGAGTTTTGGTGGTAACCTATTTTCGCTACCTCCACACTTACATGGGTATTTGTGAAAACTGAGATTTTTTGTTTTTAAAAAAACATCCTGTCCACACATTAAAAAGCAAAGTCAAACACTGTCAAGAACATGCCAAATCCTAACCGTGTAGAAATGTTGGCAAATCAGAAGTCTAGAAGCCTGGGAGGGAAACGCTAAACAGGGTTTTGTGCCCTCACAAAACCTTAAGTACTTCTGAAAAGTTTGTATTACTTTTCAAGTGCCTTTTTCAAGTGCCTTCATCATTTCAAATGTTATTCAAAACCAACATAGGGATTTGGGTTGTGAGAATGATTGTGTGGAATGTAGCCACGTCCGAAGTTCACTCTGATGCTTGTCTTTCTAAATGGAGGCACAGTAACTGCGTGTGCATATGTCAGCATGTAAAAACTGCAGATAGTAAGATTAACAGCAACAGTATTTTGTCGAAATCCACCGTTGTAGAAAAAACACTAACGTGGCACACAGCATGACGTCAAAAACGGCGCACACCTTTGACGTTGCGTCACTCAATCTCTATTTTCCTCGTTCACACCTAAAAGCACAAATAGTTTTCGAAAATCTTCACCCTGGCAGAATTTTTTCAAAATCTGTTTTCAGTGACCCAAAATGCTGTTTATGTGTGGATGAAAGGCCCAAACGCATAGAAAAAGCTGCGTTTTCAAAAATACCCCTGTATGTGTGGACGTAGCCTTTGTCTTAAAAACAAACAAAAAAAACTGTTGATGTAAGCTTAAAACCCTCACAATGTTCTGGTAAGGTCCAAGACATACAGGGGTAGAGACCATCTGGAAACCACCAATCTCAAGGAGAAACTGTATCTTCCCTGACTGGTTTGCAAATGGCTGCAAGAAGTTTTGGTTGATAGCAAGCTCCAGCATTTGGCTATAGCTTGTATGGAAGACTTACCTGCAAACATTACACCTTTTTTTGCAACATATGAATATTACAGTGCAGTTTAGATGTTTAAGTTTGGTCTTGTTTTTCCAGCTATGTTAGTTTATTTTATAGAATGTTACAGTTAATTTTTTAGACACAGAGCTGATGGGTGAGGGCCAGAACTGTTAAGGATTCTTTTCCACGGAGCATGAGGTAAAATGCTGCCGAACACTTGTAAGGGTACTGGTTGAAGGTCTCTAGCAGGGAGGTGACGGTGGCTCCAATAATCTTTCATACTGTTCTTGCAACTCCCACAAGAGCGTGAATCAGACTGGGATGCAGTAGGTAAGAATGCTTTCATTGGTGGCCTTGTATAAGGTGTTGAGGGCTGAGAAGATTAGAATGACGTGCCAGTGCCTCTGTAGGGGGCGGAGCTGGAACTCTGCCTTCATCGTGATGGCCATGGTGTTGGTGGATCAAGTCAGGTCATCACCACCAAGGAACTTGATGGAGCTGACCCTCTCCACAGCCTCCTCCCCTATGGTCAGATGGCCTTCCTAAAGTCAATGACCATTTCTCCAGTCTTGTTGACTTTCAGGAAGAGGCTGTGTGCCCCTAGCTACTCCGCCTCTATCTCAGTCGGTCCTTGCTGTTGATTGTTGGATCAGTGAGATTTTCACTTTACCTTTACCTTACAGTATAACGTTCCTCACATTGACTATTATTGTCAACTGGCACTATAAGCAAAATTTACTTGAATTTAATAGTGGACGCTCTTGGATATTTTCCCAACCAATCAGTTTGTAGTATTCTTAACTCCCATTGGTAGCTGCCTCAAATCGCCTCAACTCAGTAACCACCTCACAGTGGTGATTTCTCGTGGTATCATCATCAAAGTCACAAGTTTTTGAGTTTACCAGCCCACGGACAGTAACTACAAGAGGCAGAGCTCTGGAAATTGTAGACTTAATTAACCTCTTCATTTAGAGAAAGAGATCCAGCAGTCTTAGGAGAACAGATGCAATAGCTTATTCTCTATCTGCAGACATAAGTGTTTCTTTACATATAACCTTGTGCAATTGAGTCCTCAGAGACATACTTTCCCCCGTATAACCATCAAGTGCGATTCAAACGAAGAACACAGATGGAGGGTGGATTCAATTCCAGGAAGTCTACTTGTCCACTGAGGACATATTAGACTCTGTGATTTATCTAACAAGAATAAATAGGAAGGCTGAAAATGTACTTTGAGAATACTGCGTCAGTCCCACAAGCATCATGGTCTATTATTATTGCACATACCGGAACATGACTGTCCAAGGACCGTTAATACCTGCAAATATACAGACTCTGTTACAGAAGGTAAAAGATAAAACACAAGCCTTATGGTAACCATTCATTCATTGTCTACAGAGCAAACATGTAGTGCAACATTCCACTCAAAACAAGCATTCATTTGTACATAAAGATTAGTACATAACAATTAGTATTGGTAGTGGTATTTGATTAGTATTTTAAATCTTGTATAGTAATTCCTGGAAAACACCATTTGCACGTTGTTAGTTGTTATCTGATTTTGGTGTTCACCTCAAATTTTTTTTTTGCGCATTCATCTGTGGTACTGTTTTTGCTGCTAAGCTTTTACTTTATTCATATTTAATAGCAAGGAGAAATTCTGTACACTGCAAGCTATGACCACCAGCCTTGTATGATATATATATATATATATATATATATATATATATATATATATTAGGGGTGCAACGATACACAAAATTCACGGTTCGGTTCGATACTTTGGTGTCACGGTTCGATATTTTTTCGATACAAAAAAATGTTCATGCCTTTTTAATTTGTCATTTATTAAACTTATAAATATATATTTTAACTCAAAAGTACAGTTTTTAAATTTAATGTTGCTGAAACAAAAGTAATTTAAAAAATGAATTGAGGAATCACTCATCTTTGGAAAAGAGAGTTTATTACAGAGAAATGGCGCTTTCCAAAATAAAAGCTATACTATACACTTCTTCTGGGCTATATTCTCAGCAGCATATTGTAGCGGGTCAGGGCTGTTCGGGGTTCTGTTTGTACAGTTATGTTTTGTTTATGTTGCCATAGTGACGGGTGACGCCCTCTCGCTGCGACGGTGTGTTCTTCCGGGGTCAGAGGGCGCCCTGTGTGTTTGTTTGTTTTTTTACTTTATTTAACAAACAATGAGTATACAACATACGAACAGATGAAGTATACAAAACAACAGAACATGAACACAAAAAGCCAAGGGTAAAAGAAAAAGGTACCAATTATAGGAATACACGCAAAAATTCACATACATATATTGTTTTGAGAGCCTTTTTGTTGGTGGAGTCTGATATTAATTGTATGTACATTTCCACATGGGCGCCCTGTGTGGTGGTGTTGTTGTTGCTGTGCGGTTGCCGCGCTGAGCAGTTAGCTAGCGGCAGTGTTCTTCTGCAGATGTCGATAAACGGCTGTGCTCCCTGGCTAGCTCACGGGAAGCAAGACCAAACGACACCTCCGTCTCCTCCTTGTCTGAGCTCGCCACATTGGTGTCAGAAGTGGGATGATGGTGGCACTCCATGTTCTGACCCGAGTGACTTTTCCCCCGCCGGTCGTGACCGGCCGGTGCGCCAAAAGAAGGCACCTGGACATTTGCAAGACCCCTTAGGTGGGGGCTATGTAGCGGGTCAGGGCTGTTCAGGGTTCTGTTTGTACAGTTATGTTTTATTTATGTTTGCCATAGTGACGGGTGACGCCCTCTCGCTGCGACGGTGTGTCCTTCCGGGGTCAGAGGGCGCCCTGTGTGGTGGTGTTGTTGTTGCTGTGCGGTTGCCGCGCTGAGCAGTTAGCTAGCGGCAGTGTTCTTCTGCAGATGTCGATAAACGGCTGTGCTCCCTGGCTAGCTCACGGGAAGCAAGACCAAACGACACCTCCGTCTCCTCCTTGTCTGAGCTCGCCACATTGGTGTCAGAAGTGGGATGATGGTGGCACCCCATGTTCTGACCCGAGTGACTTTTCCCCCGCCGGTCGTGACCGGCCGGTGCGCCAAAAGAAGGCACCTGGACATTTGCAAGACCCCTTAGGTGGGGGCTATGTAGCGGGTCAGGGCTGTTCAGGGTTCTGTTTGTACAGTTATGTTTTATTTATGTTTGCCATAGTGACGGGTGACGCCCTCTCGCTGCGACGGTGTGTCCTTCCGGGGTCAGAGGGCGCCCTGTGTGGTGTTGTTGTTGTTGCTGTGCGGTTGCCGCGCTGAGCAGTTAGCTAGCGGCAGTGTTCTTCTGCAGATGTCAATAAACGGCTGTGCTCCCTGGCTAGCTCACGGGAAGCAAGACCAAACGACACCTCCGTCTCCTCCTTGTCTGAGCTCGCCACATTGGTGTCAGAAGTGGGATGATGGTGGCACCCCATGTTCTGACCCGAGTGACTTTTCCCCCGCCGGTCGTGACCGGCCGGTGCGCCAAAAGAAGGCACCTGGACATTTGCAAGACCCCTTAGGTGGGGGCTATGTAGCGGGTCAGGGCTGTTCAGGGTTCTGTTTGTACAGTTATGTTTTATTTATGTTTGCCATAGTGACGGGTGACGCCCTCTCGCTGCGACGGTGTGTCCTTCCGGGGTCAGAGGGCGCCCTGTGTGGTGTTGTTGTTGTTGCTGTGCGGTTGCCGCGCTGAGCAGTTAGCTAGCGGCAGTGTTCTTCTGCAGATGTCAATAAACGGCTGTGCTCCCTGGCTAGCTCACGGGAAGCAAGACCAAACGACACCTCCGTCTCCTCCTTGTCTGAGCTCGCCACATTGGTGTCAGAAGTGGGATGATGGTGGCACCCCATGTTCTGACCCGAGTGACTTTTCCCCCGCCGGTCGTGACCGGCCGGTGCGCCAAAAGAAGGCACCTGGACATTTGCAAGACCCCTTAGGTGGGGGCTATGTAGCGGGTCAGGGCTGTTCAGGGTTCTGTTTGTACAGTTATGTTTTATTTATGTTTGCCATAGTGACGGGTGACGCCCTCTCGCTGCGACGGTGTGTCCTTCCGGGGTCAGAGGGCGCCCTGTGTGGTGTTGTTGTTGTTGCTGTGCGGTTGCCGCGCTGAGCAGTTAGCTAGCGGCAGTGTTCTTCTGCAGATGTCGATAAACGGCTGTGCTCCCTGGCTAGCTCACGGGAAGCAAGACCAAACGACACCTCCGTCTCCTCCTTGTCTGAGCTCGCCACATTGGTGTCAGAAGTGGGATGATGGTGGCACCCCATGTTCTGACCCGAGTGACTTTTCCCCCGCCGGTCGTGACCGGCCGGTGCGCCAAAAGAAGGCACCTGGACATTTGCAAGACCCCTTAGGTGGGGGCTATGTAGCGGGTCAGGGCTGTTCAGGGTTCTGTTTGTACAGTTATGTTTTATTTATGTTTGCCATAGTGACGGGTGACGCCCTCTCGCTGCGACGGTGTGTCCTTCCGGGGTCAGAGGGCGCCCTGTGTGGTGTTGTTGTTGTTGCTGTGCGGTTGCCGCGCTGAGCAGTTAGCTAGCGGCAGTGTTCTTCTGCAGATGTCGATAAACGGCTGTGCTCCCTGGCTAGCTCACGGGAAGCAAGACCAAACGACACCTCCGTCTCCTCCTTGTCTGAGCTCGCCACATTGGTGTCAGAAGTGGGATGATGGTGGCACTCCATGTTCTGACCCGAGTGACTTTTCCCCCGCCGGTCGTGACCGGCCGGTGCGCCAAAAGAAGGCACCTGGACATTTGCAAGACCCCTTAGGTGGGGGCTATGTAGCGGGTCAGGGCTGTTCAGGGTTCTGTTTGTACAGTTATGTTTTATTTATGTTTGCCATAGTGACGGGTGACGCCCTCTCGCTGCGACGGTGTGTCCTTCCGGGGTCAGAGGGCGCCCTGTGTGGTGTTGTTGTTGTTGCTGTGCGGTTGCCGCGCTGAGCAGTTAGCTAGCGGCAGTGTTCTTCTGCAGATGTCGATAAACGGCTGTGCTCCCTGGCTAGCTCACGGGAAGCAAGACCAAACGACACCTCCGTCTCCTCCTTGTCTGAGCTCGCCACATTGGTGTCAGAAGTGGGATGATGGTGGCACCCCATGTTCTGACCCGAGTGACTTTTCCCCCGCCGGTCGTGACCGGCCGGTGCGCCTAAAGAAGGCACCTGGACATTTGCAAGACCCCTTAGGTGGGGGCTATGTAGCGGGTCAGGGCTGTTCAGGGTTCTGTTTGTACAGTTATGTTTTATTTATGTTTGCCATAGTGACGGGTGACGCCCTCTCGCTGCGACGGTGTGTCCTTCCGGGGTCAGAGGGCGCCCTGTGTGGTGTTGTTGTTGCTGTGCGGTTGCCGCGCTGAGCAGTTAGCTAGCGGCAGTGTTCTTCTGCAGATGTCGATAAACGGCTGTGCTCCCTGGCTAGCTCACGGGAAGCAAGACCAAACGACACCTCCGTCTCCTCCTTGTCTGAGCTCGCCACAATATTAAACATATCAGGTCCCCATAAGGAGAATCATGTGCTAACGGCTGTCTAAATGACTCGGGTAAAGTTTGTAGCATGCATGCTTGTTGTTTTTGTCTGCTTCCACTTGTCTTTGCACTAGGATGATGTCGGCGTAAATGTGCAGTCATATTCGTTGTGTTCCCACTAGTGCTGTCAGCGTTAATCTCGTTGAAATGACGTTAACGCCACAACACGGCAAATCTCCGTTAACGAGCTACCCCTGATCGCCCGTGTGTGGGGCTAGACGGCCAACACGAGCTAACTGTGCTAACACACTAGTTCCCACCCATGTAATTGAGCATTGCATGGCACATCCAACATACTGTTTTACTTTAGTCCATGACGTGCTTACCTTCAGGGTCATACGTCACATGAAAACCAAAATAATTCCAAACGCCAGATCTGGGGCCCGTTCTTCATACCTCGCTAAGTAAGTTAGCTGGATTTGATTGTTGACGATCCTGGATCGTTCGGTTCCCCGAAGCTCATCCGGGACTTGCTGTCATAGCAACAGAGCCAAAAGCGTAAACCTGCTCGGGAGCAGGTTTACTTTATGTAAACAGGATTAGATCGCGGCCACGCAGGTATGTCCGCTTCATTTATACGAAAGCAACAGCGATATTCCACCACTGTTTCACCATAAATAAATAACATCAATGTAACCAAAGATAATGCAGCACTTGATCCTTTTATTGATTTCACACAGATACATACAGGTCATTCCCTAAAAAAGGGAAATGTACTATTAACATTCTATTACATGTATGTGATTATTACAGATGTAATTCATATTTCAGAGTAGTAATTGCAAATTACTTCGTGTAAGCAAGATGAGAGACCACGGCTATAAAAGTGAAGGTGGATTTGGGAAGCCTGTCGCAGCCATGTCCTGTCCGTTTACGCGAGCAACCCATTGCGGAAGGTGCAAGATTGATAAGGAGAGTCCTCAGAATCCAGCGTATATTGCGGGATAGACAGGATCCTTTAGCTCAGCGCGACAGTGTGCTCATAGAGAGATATCGATTTTCCCGTGAGGGTATTATTTACTTAACCAACTTGTTGACGAGGGGGTGCAGGACCACCACCTGTCTTTTTTTGCTCTGCCCTTTTCTTGGTTGCTGTTATGAACAAATAAACAGAATATTTCAGGGTTTCTTTGTAAGAGACTAAAAGCAATATAAGTGATAAATATTACCATTCTGTAGAATATTCTTATATTTCACTTTTACTTGTTCCCATGTTCTAGTGGGTCCTGTTGTGGCTCTAATGTGAAAGGGGATATAATATAACATAATATAATATAATGTAATATAATATTGGATAATATAGTGTGATATGATAAATCTACCCTACCGCCTACTGGTGTTGGCCAGAGGGGCCGATGGCGCGATATGACAGCCTGGCTTCTGTCAGTCTGCCCCAGGGCAGCTGTGGCTACACCTGTAGGTGCCTCCACCAGTGTGTGAATGTGAGAGTGAATGAATAGTGGCATTGTCATACGCTTTGGGTGCCTTGAAAAGCGCTATATAAATCCACTCCATTATTATTATTAAATTACTTACGAGTTTAATTTGTCAGCAACTTTCTGCCAGCCCTCTCTCCTTGCTTTTGCAGCCTTTGCAGTGTTCCCTTGCGTTTTAATTAAACTCTGAAACTCCTGAAATCCCTCACTCAAGAGTTCTTGCTCTGCTGCCGAAAAATACCGAGCGCGCTCCTTCGACATTTTCGCCGACCAATCAGAGGGTTGCCGATCAATGTTTCTACTATCGATGCGTAGCCCCTTTTACGACACCCAGTGATCTCACATTACTTCATCCAGCTGTACTAATCGTCAACAGCAGGTGTGTTCGGAGAACCGGATTAGCGAGCTCACGGTTAGCGCGATGATTTGGTCTTGGATGTGTCATTTGATCTTGGATGTAGTACTACGTACGAAGAACGGGCCCCTGAATGAGGTTCAATTTGCCATGTTGCAAGGAGAGCTTAACTTCTGTCTTGCTAGCTTTCCCTGCGCTCTTCCTTCTGGCAATGCTGTCTGTGTTGAACGCTCAGTGGATCTGCGCTTGACAGTGCAGCCTAGGCGGAGTAGTCGAACGCAGATTCACTGAGCGCTCAACACAGACAGCATTGTCAGAAGGAAAGTTGATAAAATAAATTACAAATTTTGTATTTTTCGATACATATGCGTACCGAACCGAAAGCACTGTATCGAACGGTTCAATATCGATACGACTATCGTTGCACCCCTAATATAAATATATATATATATATATATATATATATATATATATATATATATATATATATTTAAATCTGTTGTGAAACTGTGTGATCAGTATTTGTACTGAGGCACATCGAGTAGGTCTATCAGAAGCCAGCAACTCCTACGCCTCACCAGCTCTTTCATACAGAGCTTTCTGTCGTGCTATTTCTACCTTTTCCTGTATCTCCTTTTGAGTTATTCAGCCTGTTATTTTGCGGACAAAAGTCAAGATCCACCCGTTTTCCACCAGGCCAATCAATAGAAGAATAAGCCTCCATTCTAGGTTCACAAATATTGCAAGCAATTGCAAAAAGGGGTGAAAATGATCTAAGGTCACACGCTCAACAGAAAAATATACCGACTTTACTACCTCGTAACTCTAAAGATATCCCTTTAAAGTAAGTTATTACAGGTAACAGAAAAAGACAAAGACGTTGCTTTCTCCCGCTCTGCTCAGCCAGTTGTTTTATGTTCCTCAAAGAGTAAAATTTTACAATTCTGTTCTCATTAGAAAATGTCCTCCTGTGGCGTTTCAGTGGCGACAGTAAAACCGAGGAATCCAGATAAGAGATTTATAGCTCAGCAGGTCCAGTGTCACCTGGCAGTTTATTTGCACTTCTAAGATTTAAAACCACTTGAACTGTAATGCTCCAAGTGTTCTTTGAGTAGCTCCAAAGTTAGATAAAACATTTTTCCTTGCAGTTTGACACTATCATACATCTTGTTGGAGGTGGATCACACTTGGAGAAAAATATTGAAATATTCAGTATATTTTTTTAATGCTTTCACCATTACAGAAAACACTGGTTTTAAGATGTCTGGTGCCAGTTTTTGTAAACACCACCCTGTGGGTCAGCACGAATATTTCTGTAGAAATCTTGCCAACTTGTCTGGAATTTAAAATACTGCAATATAGCTGCATGTCCAGCTTCCAGTGCAGTAATACTGTTTATGTTCTGTCTCCCCTTCTCTGCCTTACAACTTCCTTCCTTTTTAGTTTAGTTATTGGTAACATTTTGATTTGATAAAAGCATTTCACTGCCAATGTAACACGTTTTCTGTGCGATTAAACACATAAAAATGTCTGAAAGTCTAACTGAAATTCTCAAAAAAGTTATTGTTTTTTTAAAATCTGTCATCATTTCTTCTTCTTTGGTTTTAGTTGTCCAGCATATAAAGCGGAGAGACATCATCCTGAAAAGAGAGCTGGGCGAGGGAGCCTTCGGTAAAGTCTTCTTGGCAGAATGTTACAACCTCAGTCCCACTAAGGACAAGATGCTGGTGGCCGTTAAGGTACGTTTTAAGTGGTTAGCTGTGTGTCTGAGTGTTACAAAGAGGATTGCAGTAATGGCTGAACATTGTGTGAGATTCTTATTTTTGTAAATATGAACCTTTCAGCAGCTGCTGGTTAGTGTAAAACATACTTAAAAGACTGGAGGTAGCTTCTGAAAGTGAAAACCAAAGCAAGTGTGGAATTTTCATTTGCCACCAGACAGTGACTGCTCTAGCTTCTATGAGCCTACCTCAGTAAAAAATATTCAAATTAGGTAATCCATCACTGATTTAATTTTTAATACAATACAAAATGTTTTTCTTTGCATTTCGTAATCTAATGGGCGAGGAAAATGCCCCAAATTCAAAACTGATGACTTCTAAACTCAAGTGGCTATGATGACCTCTTTTGAGCCGAGTTTATGGTTGTTTCCTGTGCTATTTGTAAGGTCCCCACAGCCCCGTACCCATTCAGCATTGCCCATTCTGCACTGAAGACTTGCAGATCTCTTTGCCTGAACAATGGGTGTTGCCATTCCCCTGCATCAGCACTGGTACAGGGGTACCTTTACAAAGTTATTAAAGTTCAAGTTCAAATTTTATTCGCCACATGCAGTGGCAGGTTGCCCTGCAGTGGAATGAACCCGCCCCTCGACCATACACACACAACACAGACATCACATGGGGATACAAGTCAGAGCGGTTGCATTACAGAAAAAACACTGAAATGTACACTACAATGGGAAAGTACAAGAGGAAAAAAAGAGACCTCTACTCATGCTGGGCTATAGGAGGACAGCATGAGAACAGGAAACAAAAAAACTCCTCTGCACAGAAAGCACATAAATGTCCACAGCACAACATTAGGGGATAAGGAGTAATCCCAGGCAACACAGCAGCCATCCTGCCACTGCGCCAACTCTCTAGCGCAGGCCAGACCCGCCTCGTGTTCCCAGGAGGCAACAAGCATCGAAGGCATTGGAAGCGGAAGGGGGATGTGCGAGTGCTTATCAGTGTAAATGTATGTGTGTGCGTGTCCATAGTTCAGCTGAGACAGTGTCCTCTGCCCTATCAGGCTAAGTAAACAGTCTACCAGCCAACCCAGGTGGCCTTGCATAGAGTGGGAAGAACAGTCATGAGAATTTCAAAGCTGCTCTTTAACACTCCGACACTGGTCTCTCAATCTCCCGTTGGAGAACCGCGAGCTTCTCCATGATGTTATCAAACTTGCGCTCCGTGGTCTTGTCATTCTTGTGCTCAGAGAGCTGATTCTGAGAACTCACGACTGCAGTGAGTTATTCCACGATGTAATCCAACTTTCGTTCAGAGATGTTATTCTGAGCGGCCTTTTCCTTGATGTAACCCAATATACGCTCAGAGGTCTTATTCTGAGTATTCACGGCAGCTGTAAGCGTCTCCAAGGTCTTCAGTGAGCCCATTCTGAGAAGTTGCACCTCGTCCCATCGTTTCAATCCCAGCGGGCAGCCTTGGGGGGGTTTTGAACAGCCAGTTCCGCTTTCTTAATTCTCCGATATGCCAGGGCCAAGCCAGCTCCGATCAGCAAGAACCCTGGTATCATGGTTCCGAATAGATAGATATCTTCAGCGTCCTCGATCGACAGTCCCGCCAGGCACACGATCCTCCATTTCTGCCACCCGTCCATCGTGTATCCGGCAGGGAAAGTCCCTCCAGGGCACTCGGGCTCTCCCGAGCCCAGACTTCTCGTTGAGAAAAGGGTGTCAATAGCATTCAGAGACCAGTTGATCAAATCCATAATTCTCTTTTAGGTTTTAGAGAACAGACTGTGAGAGAGTGTTCCAGGGAAAGTAATACACACGAGACAAGACAAGGACACAAGAGGCTAAGCATTGAAGATAAGGGGAAGGAGGAGAGGAGAAAAGTGCGACTGCCTTCACCGAGAGCCAAACGAGTTCTAGTTCCCTCTAGAAAGTCTCATCTTTTCAAATTATTGCAGTATCTTCCGCTTTGCCATTTGATAAACTCTGACCTCTTGTAGGGATGCTTCAATGGCATGATAATAAAAATTACAAAAATCTAGAGATGCACAACCAAAGTGTAGTGCACACACCAACAGTTGTGATGTCGCATTGGGCTCATACTGCCATTCTCACAAGGGTCAACAAGCATCTCTGAAGCTTATTAAATAAGCTCACCTGTGCAACTCCCTGTTGCACTGGGAAGAAAAATAAAGCCAAAATGGAAACAAATAAATTTATCCAACAACATAAAGATTGCGAGCTGCTCACTAAACACAATAAATCAACAAAAGTATTAAACTTGAAATTCAGGTGTTTCTTTTTTCAGTCCTGTTGCCACAGGTGCACAAAATTAAGCACCCTTTCATGCAATCCTTTGAAAACATTTGTGGGAGAATGGGCCATTCTTTCACTGAATTTGAATGTGTTACAGTAACAGGATGCCAATGTTGCAACAAGTGATGTGATTGAATGATTGATGTGACTGATAATATTTCTTTCACCATCGGCTGTAAGGTGTATTATTACTAAGTGGAATCGTTCAGCAACCGCAGTAACTCAGCCACACAGAAAGGCACACTGCACAGACTTACTGCACAGAGCAGGATAGCCGAGTGCTGAGGCACGTAGTGTGTAAAAGTCAGTGAGGCTCTGCTGACTCACTAACTGCAGAATTCCAAGCCTCCTCTGGCATTAACATCAGCACAAAAACTGTGCACTGTGATGGTTCATGGAATGATCAAGCAGCTCCTGTAGGTGTAAACTGTAGGTGACCCACTACTTTTGTCCATATGGTGTATCACAGCCCAGTGCACAAACTGACTGCACTTAATTACACAGCCATAGTGGACACCATTCCAGTAAGAACCTTGATATCGGTACTCAGAAAGTAGGATAGCTGATGATATCATTAGGGAATATGAGTTCCTGGGTTGCACAACCGTAACAAGTTCTTTAAGTGTTTAAACCCAGTTGTGGTTTCAGAGAGAGTCTATTTGGTGGTCTATCTTCCTGGTATGTCACCAGTTTTCTGGCAAAGTTACAGGCAAAGTTAAAGTCAAATGCACCAAAAATAACTGTTTATTTTCCTTATATTACAAACATGACACAAGGTACAGCACACAACAGTTCCTCTAAGGAAGTCACTATCTTAACTGTGAGTGCTGGTTACACGATTATCCTTTTCTTTATTGCTTATGCTAAGTTTCCATGTACCTGGCATAGGTGCATATTCTGACACAGTCTTAGGCAAAGCCGAATGAATATGCTGATATTGAATCTGGTGTCTGTCTGCTGGAGTTCTAGTCTTTGTTCCCATCTGGAACCTGCCTTACTAACAGTCAGGGGACCAGCGGCATCTGTCAAAATGGAAGAACGAGCGGAGCAAAGTTAATACCCCTGTGAATTTAATGATTTGTTTTAAAGAGATTGAAGCATTTCAAACCATTGTCCCTGTGTGCCATCACAAAGCTTAATATTAAGTTGTGCTTGGCAGCACCCAGGGTGAATATAAAGAGTTGTCTGAATGGAAAACATGTGAATAAGAGGTTGTGGACTCAGTAAAACTACCTAAAGGGGGGGGGAGAAAACCATCCTGACCTTGACAACAGAGAAGTGAAATAGTACAGATGAAGGTGATGGAGTATCTGCCTGTAACTTTCTTTTCTCCCTCTTATAGAATTAGCAAATGAGTTTGTGAGTAAACCTTGACCTCCTTAAAACAGAATACTATGTGGATTTTCATCTGAACATTCTCCTGCCTGTGAGAAAGCAGGAACCAGCTCTCTGAATTCTCTTAAAGGTCAACAAAGGGAAAATTCATTGCAGCGCTTTGCCTCAATTTATCGTGTTCAAGCACTTTGAAGGTATTGTTTTGGAGGAATGCCCAGACAAGAAACATTTCCTTAAGAGTGCGGTTTGATTTGGTAATAGAATTTTATGGCCATTTTACCTACTCTGCTGTACATCTCAACCACCTCTAGCATTTCACTGCAAGAAGAGCACATATGAGTAAATGCATTTCCATGCCAAGGTCATTCCATCTGTAATAATGTCAGCAGCAGGCTGGGAAAACAGGAACCAATGCTAAAGAGACTAGGATAATCAACACTCCCTATTTTTCTGTTGCTGATGAACTGCCAAAAGTCTTTTTTTCTCCTCCAGCAGACGCACCAGTAATATATTATTGCATTTATTTGATATTTGTGAAACAAGTACGATTTAGAAAATTATGTGGTCTAGACTTTAAATGAGTTAAGTTTATTTGCCTGCTTGATCTTACTTCCAGTCAAATCAATTAATGTGTACATTGAGTTCATCTCTACTCCTCAGACAGCTGTAATTGTTTGTAGAAAGATGTATTGTGAGCAGTACAGCTATCTGGCAGCAGCATATTAACAGCAGATCCTTTAAGTCTTGAAAGTTTTAAGTTGGAGGCAGACCAGGACATGCATCAACACCAACTGTCTCCGGTCATGGTTTGTTCTTCATTAATAATTTTCTGTTTTATTTTCAAAATACTAATATTATTTAGAAGTGCCATTGTATGTAATGCTTACTCCATTTGCTTGACTCTCAGGATGTACAGAACCAAGGACATTTCATACTGAATGTTCCTTACTAAATGGTCCAGAGGCAAATACAGATTCCGTCTGTAGTTATAGGAATACCCCTGAAGTCTTCCTTTTTCTCTCTGAACATTTTGTCCACCCATACTGCAACAATGCAAAAGCTTTACCTTGATAATAACAAAAAATTCTGTCCAATATAGAAGGCACATCAATTTGTTGTAAGAAACTATGCTTCCTTGCTTTTACAGGGAGTGCAGAATTATTAGGCAAGTTGTATTTTTGAGGAATAATTTTATTATTGAACAACAACCATGTTCTCAATGAACCCAAAAAACTCATTAATATCAAAGCTGAATGTTTTTGGAAGCAGTTTTTAGTTTTAGCTATTTTAGGGGGATATCTGTGTGTGCAGGTGACTATTACTGTGCATAATTATTAGGCAACTTAACAAAAAACAAATATATTCATTTCAATTATTTATTTTTACCAGTGAAACCAATATAACATCTCCACATTCACAAATATACATTTCTGACATTCAAAAACAAAACAAAAACAAATCAGCGACCAATATAGCCACCTTCCTTTGCAAGGACACTCAAAAGCCTGCCATCCATGGATTCTGTCAGTGTTTTGATCTGTTCACCATCAACATTGTGTGCAGCAGCAACCACAGCCTCCCAGACACTGTTCAGAGATGTGTACTGTTTTCCCTCCTTGTAAATCTCACATTTGATGATGGACCACAGGCTCTCAATGGGGTTCAGATCAGGTGAACAAGGAGGCCATGTCATTAGTTTTTCTTCTTTTATACCCTTTCTTGCCAGCCACGCTGTGGAGTACTTGGACGCGTGTGATGGAGCATTGTCCTGCATGAAAATCATGTTTTTCTTGAAGGATGCAGACTTCTTCCTGTACCACTGCTTGAAGAAGGTGTCTTCCAGAAACTGGCAGTAGGACTGGGAGTTGAGCTTGACTCCATCCTCAACCCGAAAAGGCCCCACAAGCTCATCTTTGATGATACCAGCCCAAACCAGTACTCCACCTCCACCTTGCTGGCGTCTGAGTCGGACTGGAGCTCTCTGCCCTTTACCAATCCAGCCACAGGCCCATCCATCTGGCCCATCAAGACTCCCTCTCATTTCATCAGTCCATAAAACCTTAGAAAAACCAGTCTTGAGATATTTCTTGGCCCAGTCTTGACGTTTCAGCTTGTGTGTCTTGTTCAGTGGTGGTCGTCTTTCAGCCTTTCTTACCTTGGCCATGTCTCTGAGTATTGCACACCTTGTGCTTTTGGGCACTCCAGTGATGTTGCAGCTCTGAAATATGGCCAAACTGGTGGCAAGTGGCATCTTGGCAGCTGCACGCTTGGCTTTTCTCAGTTCATGGGCAGTTATTTTGCGCCTTGGTTTTTCCACACGCTTCTTGCGACCCTGTTGACTATTTTGAATGAAACGCTTGATTGTTCAATGATCACGCTTCAGAAGCTTTGCAATTTTGAGACTGCTGCATCCCTCTGCAAGATATCTCACTATTTTTGACTTTTCTGAGCCTGTCAAGTCCTTCTTTTGACCCATTTTGCCAAAGGAAAGGACGTTGCCTAATAATTATGCACACCTGATATAGGGTGTTGATGTCATTAGACCACACCCCTTCTCATTACAGCGATGCACATCACCTAATATGCTTAATTGGTAGTAGGCTTTCGAGCCTATACAGCTTGGAGTAAGACAACATGCATGAAGAGGATGATGTGGACAAAATACTCATTTGCCTAATAATTCTGCACTCCCTGTATGGCATCTCAGTGCTGATTTCCTAAAAGTACGGCGCTTAAAGTGAGCAAATAAATTCTTAAATTACTGTAGTGACAAATTAACAGTGACAAAAAGTGAACTTCCATCCATCTCTATTTAGGAACAAAAATATTTGTGCATCAGTAAACGTTCAGTGGAAACAAATAATAACTCCTGGCATACATGAAGCATGTGACCACTTGGATTAAATATCATATTTTCAACATGTATTTTACACCTATATCAGGTCGGGCTAGTAGTATTTTACACACATCATCTCATTGTGCCCTTGTTTGTTTGGTAAATTGAAACTTAACAGCCTCCAGCTTTTCATTTCTGCTGCATAAAAAAAAGGAAATGAAAAAAAAAACATGCTGATGTTTAGAAAATAACATTTGGCTTGTTCTCTAGTTGAGTTTATCTCGCTAACCCTTGCTGATTAGCATAATTATTATTTATTTATTTATTTATTTATTTATTTTATTGGGAACCTTGAAGGTTCTTATGTCCTCAGATTTCATGGTAATCCACGCAGGCAATTTCTCTCAAAACCTGGGTTGTCAAGGTCATGGTGGCATGTGAGGGTGAATCAAGGACTAACTAAAACTGTCAGATAGTCTAGCATACTAAGTGGATGATTCTCATTTGGAAGACAGAAGCCAACCTGAATCAATCAGGGCAAGAAAAAGTTGTATCCTCTAAAAGCTGAAGCGAGCTTTCTCTGATGTTGTTGTTGAAGTGGTTGCCTTATTTTGCTGGCAGAGCTAAACATGTAGCAATTAATGCACCATACTGTAGATCATTTTAAAGTGTTAATAAAAATGTATCTGTCAGTGCCTGATACCAGGAAAAGCAGCAATTTTCTATTGATTGATCACTCAAATTTAGCAGATTTAGCAGATCTTTTTCAGAACCATGAAACCGTTCACTGGTAAAGTAAATAGTAAGTATCAACAGGATGCAAAGGATGATTGATTCCCCAATGGCACGTAAATGAAGACTTCATGATTTTTTTAGATCCTGGATAACAAACCAGTGTAGTTTTCAAAATATGTAAATCTGACTTTTTTATTTCTCCTTTCAGACTCTTAAAGATCCCAACCTGTCAGCCAGGAAGGACTTCCAGAGAGAGGCCGAGCTGCTGACCAACCTGCAGCATGACCACATTGTTAAGTTTTATGGCGTGTGCGTAGATGGAGACCCTCTCATTATGGTGTTCGAATACATGAAACATGGAGACCTCAACAAATTCCTCAGGTAAAGTTTTTATTATTGAAAATTGAACATTTCTTGAAATTAGGAGGTTAACTTAACAATGCAAATATGTGCGAGTATGTTGGAACTACGCACCGGCTCATTCACAATACGTACAGTAAATGAAAGTAAGACTAAAAACCTGAAATTCTTTTGTGAAATAGCTGCCGCAAATATCCGGCTTGCTTCACAGCTTTGTGCGTTAGCAAACACGAGTGCTTTAGTGCTTTTGTTCCATAATGTCAGACTGTACCAAGGGAAGTGACCTCTGATAAGCTTCAACAAAAGTGACACGATGCCGGTACAGCAAGCTCTTTGGTAATGGGAAGCTTCACTGGAGTTGATGTCAGTGTGCAAAGAAGGAATCTGGGAAAGAAGTCTGCTATTTCAAGAGTGTACACAGCAGCAGCAGTGTGTATGCACGTGCACGTGTGTGTGTGTGTGTGTGGTCGATCTTGTTTTTGAAATTTCAGCAATAGTTGAAAAGATGACATGTTACGATGGAGTGTGAGTGTGAATGTCTGTGTGCATTCAAGAGTGCGTGAAGACTTTCTGTTGGGAAATCATTCCTGAAATGAAAGGCAATGTCGCGAATGATGAAATTCTTTCATGCAAGGTGCAAGACGCAGCTGATTCTTGGTCTGTTGGTCCTGTTGGTCACATTTAAGAGATGAGATGTGCAGGGAATCAATAGGAGTGAATACAAGATCTAACGTGCAGGTCCAAATTCAACCTTCAGATAAGCAGCAGGGCACCCTGCTCTTATTCACCTATTACTGTATGTCTGTGAAGTATAATAAGAAGCAGAAAGGCGAAAGAAAAAGTACTACTAATCCGCCAACAGCAGAGTGAAATTATAACAGACACACTAAAAACAAGAGGAAAATTGAGCTGCAATAAAATTCTGACTTGGGGATGGAAAAACAGGCCGAGAGAGTGAGAGAGCGGTAGTCCTCCCTGCATGACACCTGGTCTGTAATCAAAGTGACGAGAAGGTGATGAGAACAGCAGGAAGTCTTCACAGGAAATGAGTTCTTCATCGTCACCCAGAAACCTGCAGTCAACCTGTTCTGGTAAATGTACAGTCCTGTGATGAAAATCCAGAGACTTGGTTAAAATTCCTGACAAGTTGGCTTGCATGAAACTTTTGCCAAAGAAAAAAATCTCTAAGCTCACAGCTTACGACCACAGAATTAAAAACAACAGACACATAACAGTTTATCGCTGCCAGTAAAGCAGTGCTTGCAGAGTATAGTTCATTTGTTAATATTTCTAACAGTCTCGCTTTATTATGGTAATTATCCTCAATAGGTACAAAGAGGCACATATATTGCCAGGATAAGGGTTTATTAGTAGTATAAGGAGCTTTGGATTACTTCTTAAAGAGGCAGGCTCGTTCAACATGTAGAATGTTCTCTAAAGGGTCCTATAGCCAGTAATTAAAGTGTAGCTATGAAACTTACAGTAGGAGAGAAGAAATAACAGAGTTCACTTTCTAATGAATAATAAGTTGGTTTCATAAGACAAGGCTGGAGAATGGCTTGGGCATTAGACTGTTGTGCTTTAAACCTGCATTCTTTCAAATGGCCAGCAGGGGGTGACTCCTCTGGAGCAAAAAGAAGTCTGGTTGTATACAAGTCTGTGAGAAAAGAACCCTTCAGCTGCCTTAATCTATGCTCAGTAAACACCTTCCCGATGAGTTTTTGGTCTTAATTGCATCCTTCAAATTTGACTGGACACAACATGATAATTCAAGTCTAACTGTAAAATAATACCACAGAGCTCAAGTCAACATTATCCAGAATCCACCAATATAAATACAAGTACATCAAATCATCATCCACTATTCTTTGTAATACAGAGCCCACGGCCCAGATGCCATGATCCTGGTAGATGGCCAGCCACTGCAGTCCAACGGAGAGCTGGGCCTTTCCCAGATGCTGCACATTGCCACCCAGATTGCCTCAGGCATGGTTTACCTGGCCTCCCAGCACTTTGTGCACAGAGATCTGGCTACCCGCAACTGCCTGGTGGGCAACGGCCTGCTGGTGAAGATTGGAGACTTCGGCATGTCCAGGGACATCTACAGCAGTGACTACTACAGGGTAAGCGTCAGCCGGTATTGTTTGGTTCGCTTGTTATTTTTGATTAAAAGAAAGAGCTGTTTGCAAGCGTGAGTGAGGCCGAAACGATTTAAACTTTTTCCACACCTCAGACAATTCTGCCATATTCACTTGGCCTCTTCTCTATGTTATCTTGTAATAAAGCCTTTGTAGCTCTTAGTAAGAAACATATTTCTAATGGGTGAAGGGTGTTACTCTGCTGCGTCATTTTATTTAATTTTTCTTTTCTGAGGAGAGTTATCAGCTCTCCCATCCATAATACAGCCCCAGGACTGCGCAGCCAGCTATACATGCAGGCAAGGATGGAGCTGTTTAGCAGCATGGTATGAGATGAGATGAGCCTGCTGAGCCTCTAGCCTAATGCTTAAAGGCTTGTTTATATAGCGTCCAATTCATGTCTTCTCTACTGTTTAACACGATTAGCGACGATGAATGCCAGGCGGCAACTACTTTGCTGAAGAATTTAGCATTTTTGCTGAACAAATATGTGGAGTGATGGCTGCTACAGATCTGGCTGCTTTAAAAAGCCTGGGCCTGTGAAATGACTTTAGGTGCGCCTGATTCTGTTTTCCCAGCGTGACAGCTGGGACAGTTCGGACATTGCTTGGGGCAACGCCAGCAGTTATGAAGTACTTGCCTGCTGGGTAAGCAGCTCTGCACGCATGAAATAATGTCTGAGGAAATTTGAGGGGAGATGCTTTTAGCAGTTGGTGCATGGGTCCATGTCCATCCACAATCTGTGTAACGGACATAAGAGCGATTAAGCTTATTTGTTCTTCTTATGAAGTAATTATTGCCAGATTCTGTGTGTACTTTTCAATGGCTGGGCTCTCATTGGGCAAAAGGGTTTCATAAAGTTAAGCTGAGGAAAAGTGTTGAGAAGACCACTGTAAAATTTAAAACACAAACATATATGTTTTCATTTCAAGTGTGACTTCAAACTCAGTCATTTTAAGCATATTTGATGTTTTTGTGCACATGAAGCTACTTAATCTTTAGAATATTAAAGACTTCTCTAATATTCAGTGATATAGTTTGATGACATGTTCATTTGTCAGCCACACTTCTGAAATATATTATTCAATGCTATCAATGAGCTTACCATCAATAATTTATAAAGTGGAAGACTGAAAATAGTAGTAGATTTAAAAAGTGGTAGTGTTGTTACCTTTGTTATGGAAAAAAATATATATTGTTGATCATTTTGAGAATAGTGTCGAAATTTCGAGATTAAAGTCCAAAATCTATTTTGAGAAAAAAGTCGAAATGTGGAGATTTCATTGTTGTTTCAAGTACTCTATATCCTGCTACACCTTCTCCAAAATGCCTTGTTTGGATGAGTTAGTGAAATAAATTGATCAGCTGTCTCGTGAAACAACATCCATCCTCTTTATTGGACGAGGGTGTAACCATCGATAACCTTGCATCTGTCCATTACCAGCCATTTCATGTTCTATGAATCTACTCTTCTGAGTTTGTGTGTTTTTCCATCTGACCAGATGCATGTTTCTGCACCATCTTTTCAACATCCTTATACTGATAACCACACTGTGTTTATGTGCTAAAAGAGAAATCATTTCCTTCCTTGTTACTTAAACCAATTCTGAAGTGTGATTTAGGGTACTTCAGGGTACAGCAGCTGTGCCAGTTTGTCTTGAAACAACAAATGTAATCTCCACATTTTGAATCATTCTCAAAATGATCAATAAGATATATTTTTTCTTACTTTGGCCCTAATACTCAGCAACAGAACAACAAACACTGTCATAAACATAAACAGACAAATGAAACTATTACAATCTACAACTGATTGAACACAACATTTAAGAGCAGCTACACTGACAAACTTTTAAAATGAAATCTCTCCACTACAGCCCGAATCAGTTTGAGATGCTTCCAGTAGAAAGTAGTGGCATATTTGTTAAATAAGTGTGGTTTGCAGAGACGCAAATCTGATCTCCTGTACTAGATATGGTGCACTCATTTAAAAAAAAAAAAAACTAAAAAAAAAACCTTAATCTAACAAATGTAAAATAGTTAGCTTGTATATAATCAGCATTTGTGAGCTGGAGATAGAAAAAAAAAAAAAAAAAGATTTTGACCTAGAGGTCACAAGAAAAAGAGAAAGAGAAAAAAAACCAAGAGCTTTGCAAACAAGATTTTCAATGTTTGATACAGTTCAGGTAATAACACCTAAAACCTTAGTACAAGTTTGACCATTTCAGCGTCATCTGAGCAATATGTCTGTCCGGGTCATCGTAGTCTAACTGTCAGAACTGAAGAAGCTTCTCGGATGAGAGGTGAAACGTCTTCAAGCAACTTAAAGAAGTCCAGACGCTTTTCTTTCCAAGCTCCTTAGTCATCTGAGCAGTTTTACTTGAGCATCTCAGATCTTAGAGAAAGTAGAGGGTCATTTGCATTTAACACAGACTAAGTGGAGTAAAATGGGACTGTACAATATCCTAGATCATTTGTACATATGTAGGTTACATGTGTAGTAATCCCATCATGGAAATAATCCATTGAATGCAGGAAAGAAGGGTGATTAAGATCCAGAAAAATTATGCTGTCTCAATAATAATTAAATTGAAAACAAATTTGCAGCATGGCCCAGAGACTGTAGAGTCCATCCACAAAGGTGGCTTGGTCAGCTGTGCCCAAGCCCTTGGACAAATTACAAGGTATTGTGCTAGGTTATTTTCTAGTGCTGACTTTATATTATGATTGAATATTAGAATTTAGAATGATAAACAGCTAAATGACACATTGGAGAAAATTCTCTTCCCTTTAACTGTGAGCCCCTTCATGGAGCTCATGGTTAGATAATAGCTCTTGGTAGCTGTAGTGGTTCTTTGTGGACAAGTAAAGTTTAAAACAGACTGTTTCTTCATTTTAGTTAAGAACCCATTTTATTTTCTCAGTCACAACCGATTTAGCAGCAGATACCAATCAGCTGGAAGATTAAATGGTTCAGTTGTCTGTTGCTGTTTTAACAATTATAAGCTTAATATATCAGTACTGTGAGTTATTGGCTTGGTCTCAAAAGAAAGTAATTTCAAGAAGATTTAACAGATATAAAGCCAAATTGGGCAACCAGGGGATGTTTGACATGTTTTGTAAGCATTTAAGATTTTGTTTGTGTGAGTGAAACATGCAGTATAATATATTTAAGGGAGTGGGAAGCTGGGATCATGGGGGACCATGTCCTTGATATGTTCTGCTGGTTGTATGGGGTGTCCGTGCAGAGCAGGTTGGACATGAGGGTGATAAGGTGAGTCTCCAAGCACACCTTATCACCCTGACTACCACCAGCAGAGGTCTCAGGTGGGGGTGATGAGCTCAGTCTCCAAACATGGCATGCTCCCCATTGACAGATGAAAACAAGCAGATGGTTGTTCTTGTGTAGTTATGCTCTGCGTAGGCTAACAAAGGGGCTAGGGGTAAACGCACACACGCACACCCACACACACACAGTGGGACAGTGAAAAAAAAGGCCTTGCAGGAACAGCCGGGTGGGAGTCAGTCTGAGTAACTTTTCCAGTTGAACGTTAGCTTCAAACTCTGTGGTGAATTTATTGGAGAAATTTTAGATGGTTGAATAATTTATTGAATAATTTACTGAATCAGCACACACACACACAGTCTCTGCAGTGAGGAATGGAAATATTTTTTTAAATCACTATGTTGGGTTAGACAGAAACCAGAGAAATGGTTTGTAGAAGAAGAAAAAGGGAACCAGTCTTAGTTTGAATTTATCGTGTATTTGTGTGCATTTGGATGTGTGTGGCCTGAATTGCAGTGAAGCTGCTGTTTGGTGCGATGGGATAGCATCAGTGCCCACCTACACATAGGAATATTGACAGAGCCCGGAGATAAGGCGCTCCTAACAGTATTGGACACTTTCCCTGTGTTGAGTGATTATAAATAGCAGCGTCCTGCCAAGAGTACAATACTGCCATAGCTGACTAGTCGTATCCATGCTCGTTGCCCAAAAGACACTTTGCAGCAGGAGGGAGCAACTTCAAGAAAAAGACAAATATTGTCCTAAATCACTTCCATCTGTCACATCCTCACACTGTAGGCACATACCTTTGTGTTGTTTCAAAGGAGACAACTGCATGAGCTAGTGCAGGCCGACGGCAGCACCCGAGCCTGCTCTGAAGTTGTTTTATACCAGTACCTCGCGATATATCAGGAAATGTTTTTCCTGGGCTCGGAGAGTGAGGCACTGAATTATACATGGTTAGGTGGGCAAAATGACAGTGAATGCTCTAAAGGTGGCTAGGCATTAAAGCTGCAAGAATGAAAAGCAAGTCATTGCTGTTTTTGTTTTTCTGTTGTTGTTTTCGGAAGTTTCAGAAGCATCTGCAGGATAGATGAAGGGGCTCATGCAGGTTGTCTAAGAGTGTTATGTTGAATGTTCTGTCTAATCAGGAGTCCAAGGCAGCTTCTGATTTGTAAGAGTAATTAACAGCAATTTTGCAATTAGTGTCATATTCTGCTCCCAAGGCATGGAAAAGTGAAAAGTTTTCAGTCTGGTTACTTGAAAGCTGCAGTCAGACTGTAATGCTGTGCACCAATTCTTCTAGTTTAAATAGAGGGTTGGACTCATTTTATTAACACGGACATAGAGGTTCTTCTCAGATGATAATACGTAAAGGCTTACTTTCTTTTTACTTTTTCAACAGTTCTTATTAAAATTATCCAGGATTTTTACCTTCAGTGTTTTCATTTAGCAAAGTTTGCGTTGTTTCTCATTTCTGTGAGCGCTGTGGGAAGTGGTGCTTGTGTGAAATGTGATTATGTACTCATGATTTTATATTTTCATTGTAAGTGTGGAAGATTAGGAAACTTAAACTTAAGTGATTTTATCTAGAGTGCTGAGGTGGGGAAGACTGGAGGCAGGACAGTTGAAGGGGGTGGTACAATGGGCGGGACACCGAACCCATAAGATTTTGTTGACTTCCAGTTGTGAGCCAGACCTCGCTAGACGTAGCGGAAGTAGGCTAGTTAGCTAGGTCTCCGGATGCATCTGTATTTTATTGTGAAGTGCAAAGAAAGACGTCTGATTTTGGAAATAAAAGTCTCCGCCCGATCGCTACCATCAAAAAGAATCCGTGAAGTCGACGTACTTAAACAGCGCAAAACTGTCTAAATGTAAAGCTGATAATTAACAAGGATCAAAAATATGTGTCCGGTAAACCTTGCTTGGGTAAATAAGGAGAACAAAAATCCATATCTTACACTTAGTATTTCTTAGGAAAATTGAAATGATTTTAGAGACACTGACTCATGGATATGGACTATGGGATATCGAACACTGTTACAATTTAATGACTCATTTTCAAGGACTTGTTCTTAGTGTCTCTGCCAGAAAGCCCCTGCTTACCTGCACTGCCTTTCTTTGAAGAAAAATGGTCACCAGGTTTCTCTTATTTTTCAAGGATCAAAGAAACGCTCCTCTGCTTCATTATTTATCAAGCACAAGCTCCGCAAAATTGTGTGCAGCTTGGTGCTAATGAGTACACAGGCCATATTTATTATTTCTGCATGGAGGGATAAAAAAAGTCTGTTCTACCATTCCCCTTAGGTTTCTTTTGTTTTGTTCTTGTCTCTTTGCCTAGAACACAGCTGTCTTATATGATGACTGCCGTATGGAGTAATAAATTTAGAAAATGTTTTTGCTTTCTTGTTGCGACGTAAATGGAGAGATTGATGGCACTCTTATACCTCTATGGGATATTTAAAGATAAAGCCAGCATCTGGTTAGCGTAACCTGACACAAAGATTGGAAATCATTAAAAAAAACAAATATTTGTTTCTTTTTTCAGTCCAAACAAGTTCCAAGCTATTTTTTTAAAATACTGTATGAGCCATTTTTCAATCTAAGAGATGTTTGCATGGAGTACAATCAGCAACTGTAGAGGGACTTTGGCAGTGACCCTGTGGACTAATGTCAAAGGGGTCCTTGTCCTGTTAGGATGAATCAGGATGTGCAGAGCCACAAACATGTCAGGCTCTCATATTGTTTTGTACCATCACTTTATCATCAATACTGCTTCTTTTATTATACAATTATATTGTAAATCGTATAATCTTGACACTGATCACTGGTTTGCACTTTACATTTAACCCACTGTATTTGTTCTATTGAAGTGTCCAGACATTTCCAAACCCAGCTGTATCTAAATAATTCATATTCAAGATGCAGTTCAAAGTCAGCAACAACAATGAGGCCCTACCTTTCTCCTCATTGCAGTATCAGCCTGGCGAGCTAGATACAGAAAATAAAGTACAATTGCATGATAGCTATAGTGAAGTAAGTGTGTGTGTGTGTGTGTGTGTGTGCGCGCGCGCGCCTGTTTAAAGAAATAAATACCTTCAGAAAGTTTCACCACCCACTGGCGTGCAGTGGCCAGAGTAGATACCACTTTATCTCCACTTGGCAGCAGCGCAGCAGGTAGAAACCTAATGGACATCATAGCCTCTAAAAGTGAACTTGTGTTCGTTGCTGTTTGAGCTGGGAGAGCAGAGATAGCAACATGGTTAAAGCAGGGAGAGAGAGTGTCTCAAGATGGTTATCGGGGCCCTTTAAGATGTCTGGGGCCTCCTAGGGCTCCCTACAGGCCACGGTGCGCCCATCGAAGAGCCCGACTGGGCCAGTAATCTATCCCCCTGCCATGCTGCTGTGCTCTCCACGCCATTAATCCAATCACTCCCCTGCTACGGTGGGACAGGCAGAGCACTAATCCAGTTTACACAGCAACAAAAAAAGCCCCAGACTCATTCCTCACTCCCCGCAGAGCATTGCCAGCTTCTTGATGTGACATTGAGTGAGAAAGATGAGGATAATTACAGGGGCAATTATTTTATTTTTATTATGTGTTCAGCTTTTTTTTTTCCTTTTCCCCCATGTTCCAAGCTAATTACCATGGCCTTGTCACAAAAACCCAAGGTGATGGCATGCAATCATTTGGGAAGCAGCGAGTCAGCCACTTTTAATGCCCCTCGCCACGGCGGCTCCGGTTAAATCATTAGTATGCATCTGATGAGGCTGGGCCTTGCATGCAGTGGGCAGGGAGGACCTCAGATAAGTCATTTAGACTAACGGGAACTTAATTAATTTTGTTTAATCTTTATAAAGCTCCACAGAGGGACAGATTGGTATACAGCCCCTCGCCATCTTCTTCACCTCACACTCGGCCCACCTAGCTTACCTCGACCCAGAGGTTTTGCATAATAGGGGCGACTGGTCTCTGCATCAATATTGGCTTAATGTTGTGTACAATGTTAAACTGTGCCATGTGTAATGAGACCAGGTAGAGTCTAAGTCTGTGTTCATTTGGCCCTTAGCTTGACGTGAAACCCTAAAGAATGAGTTTAAGGGTGTGTGGAAGAGAGAACTACTGCCAGTGGCATTGTCAATAAGTGTGTTAATTCAGGATGTGGAGAAAGGGCACCTTATTTGGAACGCTTCATGAATTTATGTTTATCTTAATTACTGTTTTATCTGTCCTACCACTGAAGGAAGGAAAAACAGCAGCTTTGATTATCTTCCAAGGTGGTGACGGATCATAATTGTTTAGGCAGGGAGATGGCGGAGCAAGCCTCAAGAAATTAAGAGGTAAAGGATGCATCTGTGTAACACCTCAGATGCCCTTGAGCAACTTATAGAGAAGCACAACCGGGGTTCTATAGGATTCAGGAGAATGATACATTGATTCTTTGTACTTTACAACTCGACAGTGAGACACGGTCGAGCACAGCACTTAACCCCTGGCGGGTTCAGTGAAAGACTGTGGTTGTACTGGGCTGCTCTGAGGTATAAACATGTGTCAATGTAAAGCAGGAGAATGGAGGTAAAACTCTGCAAATCCTCCTGATAAAAAGAGGGAAAAGTTTTTCAAGCATAAAGCTCTGAATAGTAGAAAGACTTAACATCGCTACACTTGACAGAAATGCAAATGTCTGTCATAACAAATAGAAATTCAAAATCCACATTATCTGTGAAGTATACGTTTAGCGATCTATGTTTCCAAACTGCTTTTGGAGACTGTTTTTATATATTTCAGCCATTATGTTGAAATGATTCATACTTAATTATTATTATTACATTTTTGTGAGAAAATGTGACAGTGGCCATTTTGATGAGTAAATCTTACAGGATACAACACATATATTAAGCATCTCCCATCCATATGGAAGTGAATGGATTTGAAGAATAATGAAAGTGTGTTCAGTAAAGAAGAAACGTCCTCCAGTGTCCTCCAGTTTGACATGCTGGAGGTTAATGGAGTGTGATTCTGATTCTCAGTCAGCATATAGGTGTTGGTAAAGAATAGTGTCTCTATTGGTCTTGTTGACCTGCAGGCCCTGTGTACAAATATTGATTTGTATTCAGTCCGAGAAAAGCATACAACTTTGGGATAACACTTTCAGGTAAACACTCTGCACACCAGATATCGACTTAGTCAAGACACCTGAGACAAGGAGCTACAATCAGGAGTTCAATAAACGAGGACACAAAAACACCTTGGGGTTCTTCTTTCTTGTATGATGATAGGTTACCATTGTATATCTCATAACAAGGCTTACAAACCATTCACCAGGTAGTTCTACTAGGCACCTTCATGAGTTGTTTTTTTTTCCACTGAACATTTTGGTTCACTTGTGTGTACAAAATTGTATGTGTGACTTTCAGTCATCAAAATTAACCTTTTCAAAAAAGGTTGTGTTTCTCTTTTAAATGTTAGTCTCACTTACAGGTTCAAATTTAGCCAATTAAAATATCTAACAACTTTTAAAAATGGAACTTGACACCTTTTTATCACTAAAATTAAACAGCTTGAACCCAACAAGTCATTTCTGAGTCATAACTATTTTCAACCTACTATCTGCCTGGTATAGCTGAACTTAGGGAAAATGCTAATGTTGGCTTGTTAATACAGGATGACTCATTTAGAGCATGAAATATACATGAGCGACCTGTGGCTTTTTTGAAAAGCTTAGTTAATATGTTCTAAAAGCTACCATTTGAGTAGTGCTACAGTCACACTTGAAGATTGTGCGGTAAGCATGATATCTTGTTGCCTTTGAAATGGTTCTTTCTGTCTGTGACCACTCACAGTCAGCTGCCATCTTCAAAGTGACTTTGGTGCGTGAAGGCCGAGATAACACGAGACCAGTCAGTCTGCTGTTAGGTTGTGATTGAATGGAGTCAAGTTTGCAATTATACAAAATCGGTTTATGATAATACGGTCATTAACTGTGACAAATCAGCAGAAATAGAGCACTTAAAACTGAAATTCATAAATTCAATTCCACAAATAATGACGCAGTTGCTGTCAGTTGCAATTTAGCTTCAAAATTACATAAAGCTCACATAAATGCTCAGTAACCTTGTTGTTATGTACGAATATAACCAGAATACAACCAGTTGTCCCTCTACTGCAAAGAGATGCGTCTCAAACGAGTCCACTCTCATTCTGTCTGGGTTTATAGATTATTTTTATAAATGCATTAAACAGTCTTACAAATAATTATAAATAGTAATGGACGGTAACATATATAAAAATACAAAATGTTATAAATTGATAGCTTTTATGTAAAAATTAGAGACTGTTCATTTCTTTGTAAGTGGGCAAGTGGTGAATGGTGCAAATGTATAAATGTTTTCTTTATGTATCTAATTCAGTCTAAACATAGAATTAAGCTGTTAATTCTCTAAAGTGATTTACATCTCTCCTTTATTAGACTATGGATGGTAATATCTAATATTTACATTTATACAGTTTAAAGTTACCTAGTTCTACAGTGCAGGCCTCATATTAGATGCAGTACCAAGAATGCATCCAGCATTAAAATTATTAATTAGAATTAAAATGTTGATTTTTTTTACCGTGTGCTAAATCCAAGGATTAACGGTTTTCTGCATCATATTATCTCAAATTATTCCAACCTCTTAGCCAGGTTTGTGTTCCTGGTTATATTTTTTTTAACTGTTGTATGTTTCTGTTTATAGATTTTTTTTTCACGATTTAATCACTGTTAGCTGATAACAGCTCTGATGGGAGGTGGTGGCACTCATAGTGGAAGAGTCATAGGGCACATGAAACGTACTTTTTTGATTGACTGCACACACAGCCTGAAGCAGAGAGCCCAGCTCAACACAGAAACCTGAAACATGTGAACTAGCTAGCAATGCTAGCAAGCCCAGTTAACGAGGTGTGATTGCCATCCAGCCCAAGCAAAGATATGATTATACTTACCAAAACTGAAGCAAAAGCTTCTTGGATGCGCTGCACTTCACAGCAAGACAGGTAATTCTATTAAAAGGGACCAACACCACATTCCTGGTCCATTTTTTGAGGCGAGCTTCATTTTTCAACCCTGGAGGTTGCTGCTTGATCTGCACTATATGCCTGTAAGGGCAGCCAGTGTTGTCATTGATACTTTTGGGTATATTTTCTGAGACTGTGTCGTATAGTTTCCAAGACTGTCTTGTGTAGTTTTACAAAAGACTAATTTGAAAGTAGCTAATAGTCAGTAGTGAAAGAGCTAACACATAAACTTAGTGCATTTAATAGATATTCGAGAAGGTTGCAGATGAAGGACATATAGAGGAAAACAAACAGAGGCCTCTAACTCGGCAACTAAATTTGATGAAGTGTACAAACTAAAGGACGCTCTGAATAAATGCCCAGGAAGGAGTAGACTTTTGGCAAACTGACAAATCTTATGTCTCTTTGAAAACATCCACCAAGATTCATCTGCTACGCCAAGCTGACACACGGAGATTGTGTTTGACTTTCAAAGGAAATGTGCAATGAGCGCGCTACGGAACTAGGAGGTAATTAGTAAGACTTGAGCTGAGTGTTTTTTTTCTCGATACTTAAAATGCCACGCAGCACTCACAGCTGAAGGCACACAGATGTTGGAGCTGGTAAATGGAGTTGGGAAAAGAGCTTATTATGATTAAATGAATCTGATTGTGTTGTAACCCAGAGGTACAGATAGGAGGAACCATATGAGGGTGAATGCAGCTACAAGCTAAGAGGTTTTCCTAATGATGATGTCAGAGCCTATGGCACGTCTGACTGTGGATTTTATTTTGTCCTAAGCACAGAATATGAGCCCAAAAGAGTAGTTGACTGGCTAGCTTGCTGGCCTGCTTGCTTGCTGGATGGATGGATGGATGGATGGATGGATGGATAGATCAGTGAATGCATGGATGGATGGGTGGTTTTGATGATGGACAGATGATAGATGTGTGTCTGATATGCTGCAGGAGTGCTTTCACTGACTTAGAGATAAAAACCTCAAAGAGGCTTAGAATCCATCGTATTTTATCTCAACGGAACTGTCAAGATAAAAACAGCAAAGGCCAAAAACTGAACCAGATAATACAAATAAATGACAGCAGGAAGTGATAGGGCAACAGAATGCTTAGAATTAGTATTGTAAGTAGTCATTTGTATTAGAATGTTACAAATGAATGGTGATTAAGTAGTATTAGGACATAAACTAGAACTATGTAGACTGCTGTCTGCTTAGTTCTATATGGCAACAAACACACTAAGTGTCTATTAAAGGCTATTAGATGTTTACTCTTGGGAGTTAATTAGTAATCATAATCCTACTATCTTAAACCTTTGTTTGGAAATGTTGAGAGTAACCTTTATCTCAGTAAAAAGTAAAGAAAAACATGTACTCATCATCCAAATATATTTGTGCAGCTTTCACCACATTTGTTGTCTCATGAAATCAGCACATGGCCTGAGTATTGAACTTTAATCATGTGTTGACATGTATGTGGTTATGACAGCTATTTAAGCGCTTTAAGCTATTTTCTGATTGCCAGTAAACTTTTCTGGCAATCAGAAAATAGCACTAAAAATTTCTCCTGCAAAGGTCAGACCACCTGCATGTTTAAAACAAAAATCTGTTTCTAATACACTTAAAGCGTTCACTGTAATCACCGTAAGTGATACTGCACTCATATTCTGAGCTGAAACTTGCAATACTTTGCAGCTCATTCCCACATCGGTCTTATTCAACCCGACACGGCCATGATTAAAACACAGTCACTGACACGAATGGGAAATAGATCTTAAAACAATGCCTGCTAATGGAAGCTGATGATTAATGGGTGATTGTCTAATCGATTAATATCCACCCTGAAAGGAGTTACAGCAAGGGGAGACTTCATTTCATGTGCTGCTGGTTTACAGACACCAAACTGCTTCAAGCTGATATGTGCTATTCTTCAACTGTCCCTGCCGTGTGCATATCTTAGAAACGCATGTTTGCATGCCGCTATGTTGAATTTAATCACATTCCTTAGAAGCCACATGAACGTCTTTACCATGATGGCACATAAGTGTGTATTCAGCAGCTCTCTTATCCCCTTGGTTGATTTATTTAAAAACTGATTAAATTCCACATTCAGCTCCATGCTGTGAGACTTTGATCCTCTGCTTAATGCCTGTACCTCTGCAGAGAAAGGATTGCTGTTTTACTTAAGAACAAAGGGGCCATTTTATACGATAACCCTAAAGTATTTCTGTTGCTTCAATGCATACAGAGCTGTCAGCATTTTTCTATATTGCATCAGTGTCAACATTCAGCAGTGCAGCTGGCATTCATGAAATGTTAAGCCCAGAGTATCAGTTACATGTATGGACAGTTAATCCCCAGACACCAGGGAGTTGTGTTGATGACTGAGTCTTCTTATCTCTGTCTTAGCTGCAACATTTCTGTTTGCAATAAAGATCTCCTCTCCCCGCTCCTCTACTCTCCTCTCAGGTTGGAGGACACACCATGCTACCTATTCGCTGGATGCCCCCAGAGAGCATCATGTACAGGAAGTTCTCCACGGAAAGCGATGTCTGGAGCTTTGGAGTCATTCTGTGGGAGATCTTTACCTATGGGAAGCAGCCTTGGTTTCAGCTGGGTAACAACGAGGTAAAAAGCGCCTGAAGCACGATAGATAAACCTTCACAAGATATAGCACACACACATATTATCAAAGGCTGAATTGCAGAATCTCATGCACACACTGGAAATTATAGCTCCAGGTCATCTAGTGGTAAATGTGAAAGTCTACTTTTCCATTTCCAAACATCAAGTAGGGCAGCTTATTGCAAAGCACATCAAAATCTTTCCCCTTATGTCGTCAGCGAGGGGGAAAGGCTGAAATCCCGAGCTTGCTAATAGCAGATTTAAATGACCACTGCTATTCTGGATCTTAATCTACTGCCTCGTGTTGTTTCTTCACTCTTTGGTGAGGTGATAAATTGATGCCCATGCCCACATTACATAACGCCCGTGAGCGGTCTGTTTTTTCATTGAAGTCTTTGCTTTAAATCAATAAAATTCAATTAGGATTACGCTTGTAGGGTAAGCCCAGGCATTACAATAGAATGGAAATATCAATAGAAGTGTCAATGTGCTTTTGGGCTTTATACAAATGTGATATTTTCATATTTTTCTGCATCTTGCGCAGAAGAAGTTTTTAGGCATGCTAAATGAAACACTCGGCTGATTAAACTGTGATGAGATGAGTGCTTTATTATATCACAGCCAAAGAAGGTAAATTGTTTTCCAAATGTAATTTTGTACGTACAGATAGTACAGATGAAATTCTTGTACTTGTTATTCACTTATTCACATGCCTATTATTCAGTTGTTGTCATTGTTTAAGTCGTTGAAAAATTACTGCAATAATTATAAATGAGCATTAGTGACTCAGTGACAGTGGGTACTGTAGGAACATGTTTCAAACAGGCATCACACTTCTGGGCTCCACTGGCTCCACTATCATCCTCTACGGAGCTACACCGACCAGCTTATCTGCTTTTTTTTGTTTGATTGGTTGGTTTTTTGGTATCTCTAAATACAGCAAAGAGTAATATATGTACTCTATACAGAGAAATACATTCTTTAGCAGAGAGTGTGATGCATTTTCTGTGGCAGACATGTCTCAAACATTTATTCTGCTTAGTGCCCGTTAACCAAGACCCCTGTTTTAGTTTTATATGTGATAGCAAAATGGAATAGCAGGTTACCCCATGGTGTCATGGTCTGTGTGCAGGCAGGCAGGAAAAAGACCTGATATGCAGACTCACAGAGGCAGAACTCAGACTCAAAAACCACAGCTTTATTGCTGGCAAACACAAAACAAAACCTAAACTGGGAGAGCTAGAAATGGGGCATGAAAACAGAACACACAGGCTAGTACTAGAGACGACGCGACAATGAACGGGAACACATGCAGACACTAAATACAGGTGGGGAACAGGGCAGAGAGCAAACACCTGGGAAACACGGCTGAAACTAATTACAAAGACGAGATTGGGAGGAAGCAAAATGGAATACGCTGACCTTCAAAGTAAAACAGGAAACAGACTGAGCACAGAACAAAACCTTAAAACTAGAATACAAAAAAAGAACTCAGAATACAAGAAGTCATATTCAAAGGAGAAATCATAGAATAACAACAATAATACACAAAACACTGGGTCATCGACCCAGGACCGTGACACATGGACCATTAAATAAATGTTGGTGCTTGAATTTAAGTAAAAGCTGTAAGAAATATTTAATGTTCTGGGTACCATGTTTGGTATGATCTCTCCAGTTAAAATAATGAATATAAAATTTTTCGAAGAAAGAAGTTGGAAGGAAGCAGAAAACTAATACAAACCACTCCAGAACAAGGTGTTCACACATTGTTTCTCACTTCTCCAAAATCTCTATCATGGAAGTTGTGAGTGTAAAGCAGGGGTAGGCAACCTTTCTTTCTTTTTTTTTTTCTTTTTTTTTTTGCCTGTCCCGTTTGGCTCTTTTGCCATCAGAATTGTTGTCTAAAGGCAAAGAAAGATGCCCAACGGATTTACTTTACCAAACTGACCATCCCAGCCTTGCCGTAATGGTCCATTTGATTCACCTTTTATTGTTTATTTTATTTTCACTTACTGAATACGGGACAGACTTGACTGGGGGAAAGAAGGGGAGAAAGAAAGAGGGAAAGAGAAACAGCTGAGAAGACGGACGGGGGAGAAGGGCAAAAGACAAAAACCAACAGAACGGGCAGAAAAAAAAAAAGCATATATCAATCACCTGGATCACCTGCTGAGAAAGAAAAAAGAAAACAAGCAGAAGAGAACAAGAGTAATAGAATAAACAACATCACAATGATATATGGGAATATGACAGTAAATACTAAATATTAAACATTATTGTGCAGCACATAAGATCAACAGAACACAGTGTGCTTTGAGGTAGGAGCCAAAAAGGGTGTAGTTTGTGGGTGTGATCACCCGTGTGTACACCTGTGAGCATGGACGCGCTTGTTTTTTGTTTTTTAAAAGGTTCCTTCATGTAATAATCTGCTAGAGGGTGTGGGGGGGCCACAGCCCCGTCCTCCAGGGCATGAAGCAGGTGTGGAGGAGATCAAAACTCCAGACATCCAGAGGCCCCCAGAACACAAGAGACCAAGGAAGACCAACAGAGGGGCAGCTGCGCCACTGTCCCGGAAAGAACTGAGGAGAGTCCCAGATGAGGGCTCACTCAGCAGCCGCGGAGCAGAAGCCAGGGGGAGTTGCAGTGACGCGCCCGTGAGCTCCGCCGGCAGCCAGCTGCGCCTGAGTGACCGAGCCCCAGGCCGAGAGGCCGGGGGCACCCCCACCTCCGAAGTGGCCCGAGCGAGCCCCAGGCTCCAGGCCCCGATAAGCGGCCGCCAAGGAGTGAGCCGGTGTGTACCTGGACGCCCATCCCCGGACACAAAGAACCACCAACGCACCGATGTCTGAGGGGGTCCGCCACTGGCAGGGGAAGTGGTGGTAGGGGGAGATAGGCCTCCAAACCTTGGAGGGCCTGAGATGTCCCCAGAGAGGTGGCGCCTGACACCCAACCTGACATATAGACACAGACATACAGGCACACACAGATACAAATATCCATTCCCACCCTCATGCTCTCATATGCACTTACTCTACACTCAACCAACGTGGAGACAGACATAAAGAGACGCTGTACACACGATCACACTCCCCAAGGTAGGCAACCTTTCTGATGGCGAGTGCCATTTAAAATTTCCTCAGAGGTCAGTGTGCCATATGTTTGCATTAGCAATAAATTTAATAACGCTCTATATTAACAGTTACACACTATATAGAACCACTTTATAGAATTATATTTGTTTGCAGATGTTGGCAGCTATCAGCGAATAGTTATCAGCTATTTTGAATCAAAAAAAAGACACTTTTTATCCATAACAAGAACTCCATAACAGCAAATGGACTGTACAACAGAAAATACAAATGCTATTTATGGTCTCCTCACAAGAATGATAAGAAAAATAAACTAAGCCAATATGGCACGTCTGTTAACACAGAGACACACGAAAATAAACTCCACCTAAACTTGGTTTATATCTGACCCAGATAGACTGCAGGTCATAACTTCTTACCTGAAGTTCAGTTCACCTGACGCTCGGACCGGCGGCCGCCTCGGGTCTCTCCTCGTCCTGCCTCCGATCTCCCTCATCCACGTGCTGGCCTCCATCACTTGTTCATTTTACTGAATCTGTGGAAGCTCCGCGATGCCACCACCAAACAACTGAGTTATTTTTACACACCGGCCAACATCTGGCCAATCCAACACCTTTCATTGTTTATACCGTTACAAAAAATAAATAAATAAATAAATAATCGGGCCACCAAGCAAATGCCCGGTATGCCCGATGGCCAGTCCAGCTATGGCTGTGCCATCAGTTAACCCTTGGCACGTGTGCCTAGTGTAAAGTTATCGTGACCCACAGTAGATACATTATTGGAAAATAAACCATAATTCTCATTTAATCTGCTATGCAGAAAGCAAAAGGTGAAAACTACACTGCGTGCTAAATTGATGGTCAAGGATATTATAGCCAACCTGCTCTGTTTCATGCAGCCCCTCTTGCCTTGGCCTATTAGCAGCAGCTGATCCCAGTCCAGCCTTATTACATCTGCCCTCACGCTGCTGCTTATCTGTCCTCTCAAGTTGCTTATTATGTGAGGGGGTTGGAGTTATGCTTTGTACTGCGATCAGAGACCCCAACTGTGATCATAGAACTAGGGTGACTAATCACACCCTTGTTTTCACTTTCACTTGTCTATTAGTACATGTTATCATATTTGCAAGTATATGATGTATGTACGAAGGACGCGTGCTACAATCTGAATCTCAGATGGGAAGTGAGACTACTCTAGGCTCTAATTGAGTCCAAGTACTAAGTCAAGGAAAAATAAAGGTTGTAAATCACCAAAGCCCTGCAGAATACATATTATCTATATTATCTAGCTTCACTCACCTGAACTGTAACAATAAGTGGTCACACAAAAGTAGGCGTCAGCATAATAAGTCACATGAAAGGGTGCAAATAACCAACCAGAAACACTGACAGGTCTACTTACAACAGAGCAGCTGACTTGACAAACAAAGATAAAACTATACTATGGGAAGAGTTTAAGCACTTAATACAGGCTGAAAACAACACAGCTGCTACAGCCAAAGCAGCAGATTGTGAATGTGTGTGGTCAGTAAGACTGGAGAAGACCTGATATATTAATAAAGTCTCGCTTATTTGAAGCCAGAGAGGGAAGCTGAGAAAAATGCTGACTGTGTAAGTTAACAGATTTATCGATATCACAGCTCTATCATTACGACGCAGAGGAACCTGATGGATTACAATTGTTATTCCATTAAATTAATGTAGCCCCCATGATGTTTAATAACATCAAACACGAGCTTAGTCTCTGTGCAAATTTAATAATAATAACTTTATGTGCATAGCGCTTTTAAAGCACACTTTTACAAAGTGCTTTATTTGAAATAAAAGCTGACACATGCAGACACATAGTTAAACATATGGTCTCAGTGTCATCACAGTATATACTTGCATGCATTTATGTAAACTGTGGCCCAAATTAGTGGGCAAAATCCTTTTTTTCAGCAGATTTAGGCGACCTAATACGCTGAGGAGGACTGTTCCAAAGTTTAAGTGGTTGTGGTTTTAAAATAGTTTGGATCAATAAAACAATCCTCATTTTTCTTTATCATTAACAACAAAAAACAGGGGGGGAAAATAAAATCCAAATGCTAATAAAAAGGATAAGATAGACGGAGGGAAAAGGAGGGAAAGGAACAAAATCAGAAATTAAAACCAAGAGACTAAACATGAGAAAACTAAATAAAAGAGGAAGTAAAACAACAGAGAGACAAAACAGACTGAGGGTGTACTCACACTAAGCATGGTTGCCTCGTACCAACACCAAGTGTGTTTGTCCCATCTTCCCACAGCCTCGCTGTCCTGTGCTCAAACTGCTCTTTACATGCAGACCCAAGTACACTTCACTTTGTTTCAACATCTCAACTTCGCTTCAGAGAGCACAATGAGCTTCATGATTTTATGCATTTTGTAGCTAATTGGAAGCGGTGACACACTGGCCTCTCACATGCGTTACAGATTTGCTATTTACATAACACAGTGATTTTTACAGGGCCAGTCACTGTCACTGAGGAAGCATTCGAACACACTACTTGTGTACCGTGCTTGGGTCTAACTGAGCAAGGCTCATGTCTTCAGTTGGACCAGAGCACAGTTCACTTGACTGCAGCCGTGCACACACCAATCACATTACTGTTAGAAGTAGAACTGGTTTTGGGGATTAAACACGTTTACAGTGCGCCATAAAACTAAACATAACTGAGAGAAAAGAGAAAACCAGGAACGCAAAGAAAAAAAACTGTACCAACAAACAAATTAAGGACCCCAAAAACATGACATTCCCCCACCCCCTGCAGTGGCGCTATGCACCACAGTTAGAGAAGCACTGGGTGGATTTTCCAAAGCTACTGCTTGATTGTAGCGCTTGCGATTGTGGAATTATGCATAAAGGCTCCAGTCAGTCTTAAAGGTAGCTCGTCCGCATTTTAGAGACTCTTATCATCTGGGGATGAGACATGACAGACGGAATATAACAGAAAGTAAACAAACGGTAGAACAATAGATCAAGTGTGTCCCTCCTGTTTTGTTCTAATAACGTGTACTGCTGTCTTGAGTAAAGTAAAGTCACATTTATTTAAACACAGATCAAGTTTGTCAGATGTTCCTTCCAGAAAATTAGGCTTTAGATATCAGTAGATTATCAAATCCTTTGTTCTGACACTGTTGTTATGCTGCAGACTTGCAAGAGCGTGAAATTGCATGACACCATAATATGCCTTATGGGGAAAGTTTCTGTTTTCCCTCTTCAGCTGTGTTGTTAATTTCTACGCCTTGAAAAGTGAAAACTTATAAAAAGATGTTTGAGATAGTTTTGATTAGTACACAAGTGTGAAGTGTAAATAATGTTAAGAAATCACAGTTTTTCCATAACATGACCCCCCCCCCCCCCTCCCCCAATTGTTTCACACAAATAGATTGCTATCCATTCTTTTAAAGTACAGTGCCCTGGAAAATGAAGCCAAATTATCACGACAGCAATGAGTCATCTGGCTAATTAGTGCGCAAGCACAATAGAGAAAAGATCAATCAGCCTTTTAACAACATCTAAAACATCCCAGCCCCACCAAATAGTCAGTATTGTTAGTTTGTGCTGTGGGACAGGAAAAAAAAGTCTTGTTTCCCTTTTATTATTGCCCAAATTTAGGATTGAATGTGTTCTGTTTATTTCTTTCATCTCAGTTTCATTAGTTCAAACCTCAAAGGACATTTCTGCTCAGTGTCACCGCTTTCTCATTATGAACAAACCAAAGCAATCAGTGAGTGAGAATCTCCTGTTTCACTCCACTGCCCTGTCTCCTCTGCAGGTCATTGAGTGCATAACCCAGGGTCGGGTTCTGGAGAGGCCACGGATTTGTCCTAAGGAGGTTTATGACATCATGCTAGGCTGCTGGCAGCGGGAACCACAGCAGCGACTGAACATTAAGGACATTCAGAAGGTCCTGTTCGCCATGGGAAAAGCCACGCCGGTCTACCTGGACATCCTGGGCTAGCAGCGGCCCGTGAGTGGCCTCGCCAGACGCAAAGATCGACAGAGACATACAGACAGAACGACCCACATGGATCCAGGAATAACCAAACCAACCTGCTTCACTGTCGAAAAAACACCTGCATTGTTTGGGAAGGACTTAAGTGCCTGCAACACTTTTGGATATAGTGGATAAAACGTATTCAAAAAAACACGCACTTTTACATTTTGTTTACTTGTGTATAAGATGTACAGGTTTGAAGAAGACTTTTTTTTTTGGTTTTTCCTTGAAAAACTGCAAAAATACACAAAAATGGAGACCGAAAGGAAAGTGGACTGGCAGTAGGAAGGGGCCGCAATTTGATTATATTATGGAGAGAAGACATCAGAGTTCAAATCTATCCTAGGTTTGGTTTTATGAATATATATAGAAATATTACATATATTTTATATTTATTTCTTTTTGTCAAGGTGTTGAAGGGTCTCCCATGTGTGTTGCTAAGGGCTTGGCCCTGTCTGAAGACGCCACCGACAAACTATTGGCAGGGACTTGACGTTGGAAGCCTTACTTGCACTCTGATTGGCTGGCTCTGAGCTCATAAAGGGAGCTCTTTGGAATAACACTGGATGGTTGGAAAATAGCAGCGCTCTGTAGAGGACCTACCCAATCAGACAACTGACAAATCTATTTTAATTTAAAGATAATGTACATATTGTAAAATTCTATGTGTCAGAATTATGTTAACTTATTTTTTCCGATGTTACTTTGATTCCTTTTCTGACTGTGATCTGGGTGGCTAAAGTATAAAGCTATGGTATTTGTTTTCATCCTAATCCAGAGGAGATTTCCTTGGGAATTACTCGTGTCAGTGCTGGTTGTCTAATGTGGTGAAGGTGAATGCCAGTGAATACAATGCGAAAAGCCCACTGACACCGAATCAAAGAGACTTTGGCGAACGTGGGATGACTCAGAGCCATGGTTCAACATGACACTTTCCAAAGAGGTGATGAAACCTCGGATTCACGTTCCTTTTCATTTGCTTTTTATGGCAAGAATTATAAGTTGGTTAGTAATATCTCACGCCTCAGCCCTCAAATACACATACACACGCTTTGTCATATTCAAGCTTTTTGATGTAAAACTGCTTTAAAAAAACAGCGTTTTTGTAGCTTTGAGTGTATTCATCATTTGTGAGTCGCAGGGTTGTTGTCTTGAATTAAACAGCCTATTGTATGTGTTAAAGGAACTATTTGACATTTTGACCAATATGATTGCTTTCTTGCTGAGAGTTATAACAAATGCAGCTTTTATATCTTATTTTTTAATATGTGGCTACAGGTTTCAGCACATAGTCAGCTCAGCTTAGTAAAAAAAGCATCAGCTAGTTAAGCTTTTTTTTTTTTTTAAACTTGTTGAAAAGCACATTGACATTTTAACTAACACGTATATTTATCCTGATAGAGCTTATATGTAGCTTTGTGAATAATAAGTAATGTTTTAACTGAAAAATAATTATATAAAAAGCTTTTTCTTTTAAATCGAATATTATTAATTCAGTTTCTGTTCTGCTCTGAATTTTATTGTTAGGCCTATTTCAGATTTTTTTTTATTCAATCATGAAATTGTAATGGAAAACCTGCCAAGTAATTTTTATGTCCCAATTTAAGCCGAATATACCCAAAACTGCTACTGATTTACGAAAAGGAAAAAACTGCTAGAGTGAGTAGCCAATAAGAAACAATTAAAACGGTGAACCCCAAACGTCAGACCACTCACACTCAGATTAAAATGTTAAAATCTTATGCATGATCACATCTCTGGTCATTACACAAGTAGAACATTCAACATTTCATTTCCATTTCCATGGATAACTTTTGATATTTGTTGAACGTTATTCTCCATAAACAGCTTCATTTTCAAAATTAAGTTCTTTCAACTAATAAGATATAAGAAGCATCCAGGATTAGAAAGAGGTCAGAAATGAAGAATAATAGCAAACCCAAGTTTTAAAAAAATCCTTAACAAATTCAAAAGAAAAACTTTAATAGAAAAATCAACTTGAGTTTGTAACCAATCCCTTAGATTAAAACCAGAAGGATTATTATTTGAGTTAGCCTATATAACAGCACTTTATCGGATAAGTTTATAGAGTAGGATTAAGTACTTTGTCCACATATAAACACCCTGGAAGCTGTTTTTCACAAACTCAATTCTCCTAAAATTGCCATTTAGAAAACACTTGTGGCCTCCAGTGTCTTTACGGTCGACACTTTGTGAATCCGGTGATTAGACCTATTTTTTATGCTTTTAACGATAAATTTAGTTGTTTAGCTTATTTACATATTAACATATTAAGTATGTTCAACATTCATGTTATAGCTGCAAAAACAGATTTTTTTAAAGAGTCAGTTAAAGCCATAGCTAGAGTTTTGATTGATAAACATCAGTACTTTTGAAGACTTTACAAACTTGAAAATGTAAGTAATAGCCATGCTGCTTTGCTAGTAAATTTCTGTAGACTGTAGCAATGTTCCTTACATTGTAACAAATTTTAAAATTTAAGCTCAAAAGGTTTTAACATATAATGTGTCATAAAATGTGACACATTTCTCAAAAATACAGTTCGGTGGAATAAGCTAATTGGGTAAGCTACACTGGACATGGAGGGTTAGCTAGCTTTGGTTTCTTATGTCTTGATTGTGTTAAACTGAGGTTACTGGCCAACTTTCTTTCTCCCCACACTGAAGTGCATTTTCAGATGTTGGGAAGCTAATTTTGTTGCAAACAGCTATTCCCTATTTCCAGCGTTTGAGCCAGGCGAAACTCACAAGCTGTTGGTGCTAGCTATACATTGTCAATGCCGATATGAGAGCTGCATTGATCTTATCATCTAACGCTCAGCAAGAAAGCAAAGTAGGATATTTTCCCCAATGTAGACCTCTTATTTTAAAGTATTATAGGTTGATGTCCTCAGGATCCTATCACTATACACGCTGTTAAAAGAAACACATTGCATTTTTATTACTATTATCATGATTTCTCTTCCATCAGCTGCACAAGAATGATGTTGGCTGATTAGAAAAACACTCCTGTTACAATTACAGAGACGTGGCTGCAGCAGGCGGATACTTGTCTTAATTTTTGGGCTGTACACAAAAAATAATAACCACTGAAGTGGGTCAGCTAATTGTGTGGTATCATTGCAGTTTTTAAAAATAATTACAGTATTAACTTAAAGAGAAATATGAAGAGTTTTGTTCTAAAATCCAATTCGACTCAAAACCTACAACCAAATAGATATTACTTTTGAAAAATCTCATAATTAAGTGCTCAGTTGACAAAATGAGTTATTTCTTTCAGAGTGGATCCTGAAGCATTCTCACACACTGAATGATAAACCTCAGGCAACTATTTTATTTCATGTTGTATCTGGATATAGAGTGGTTTACAAAGGAGCTCTTCACATCTCTTCCTTATTATCTTGACATGAATTCTCACAGTATCACAATGTTGTCTCTGTTTCCCTTGGGACTGTGTAAATCATTAATGAGCATTTGGTTATTTCGAGTATTTTGTATGAAAGGCGAGATCCAGTCCATTGAGTTACCCAAAGCATTGAGTTTTTGTGTATTCTCTTGTGGTAAAGATAAACGCTTAAAGACATTATGACACAGACCGTGAGCGTTTGCAGGGTATTGTAATCCTTTCATGGTGAGTTGAATATTCTTTAAAAAGTCTTTTTTTTTTTCCTTGGATGAACTAACTGAACACTTTTTGAAGCAAAGTTGGCATATTACCATGTACACATGTTACAGAATATTAAAATGTGGTATAACATCTACAGTATATAAAATACTGGTATTCCATGATAGATCTTTGTATTAATGTGACTCTCTTAAGAAAATGTCTTCAAACAATCAGACGATCTCTTTTTCCATTTTGTCCTGTCTTATAAAGATGTGTGAATTTGACTAAATCTTGTCTTCATCTAAATCTCTCACAAAGCTGAACAGCATGGGTTCAGTGTGTGTCTGTGTTGTCTTCTCCTCTTCTATCCATTGTTGATGTGATAGAAGTGATAGAAATATGTCTTTTTCTCAGGTAGTTTGGTATTTCTAAAGGTACATAGTTTATATCCTTGGATACTACAGGATGAGTCCAAGGGGAAACCTATTCTTCTGAAAAATGAAGCCAATGCTGTTTATCTAAGGCCCACTGAGGCTTTTCCATAGACTCCCATGTTAAAATGTCCAACTTTACAACAGGAAAAAAAACCCCACATGTTTACAGCCTGGTACAAAAATCAGTTTTTTATTTATTGAGTTTATTTTCCTTTTTGTGACAACTTAACAGGAGGTACATTTCATTTCATATATTTTATTTTGCGCTACAACATCGTAGGGATAACCAAAATTATTGCAACTGTGTGCAATGAACTTGGGAATTGATTGCCTTTGAAATAGTGGCTCCAAAGATAGGGACCAGGTCTGCAACCACTCGCAGTCAGTTGCTGTCAGAGCAACTCTGATGTGTCAAGAGGATAGTAAAAAGACAGAGTCAGTCTGTAATCAGTCAACTAGATTCCACTGAATAAAACCAGGCAATTACATACAATCTGACAATTAACTGACAAACTAGTAAAAATCACAAATTCTTTTCCCATCTGTTGTAAACCAGTTTCAATCTACATACACAAACATTCATATTAAACAGTAATTCACATTAAAGACTTAGTGTACATTCAGCCAGATTGACATCGATTTGAAACAGGGACTCAGAAATACCTCCACAACATATTTGCTGCAGGACTGCAATTTCACTGCAAAATAACACAGGCCTTGGCAACCTTGCTTTTATATAGGAATATAATTAGAATCTAACCAGTTGACAACCTGACAGTTATTTGCAGACAAGTTGTGCTCATTGATCAGCTCTGATTGATTCCAGCATATTGGCAATCAGGTTTGTAAATTAGATGGCATTTATTTCAGTCACCTTAAATACTTGCAATCAGTTGCCAAATGAGAAAAGAAATTCAATGCAGTCACCAGGCAACCATCAGTTAGTTGCAAGGAGGTTGGCATCCTATTTTAACTCTGGTGTGACTGAGCATTTTATAATTATTTAATAATTAAACTTAATAATAATTTAATGATTTTCTGAATCAACGTGAACGTGATCAACATGAGCACAAACATTATGGATAGTAAGAAAATTTTCATCAAAATATGCACCAACAGAGCCAAACTTAAGTTTAAGCCTTAACTTATATTAAGGTTAGAGGTCACCATAGAGACCAGCCTGCAAGCATATTAATCCCTCAGCTTGGACGTTTTAACAGGGAGTCTATGAGGATTGACTAATTTGGGGGTTAGCTTAGTTTTTCTGCTGATTGCTCTAAATGAACCTGGTTACGTGGTTAATGTGATGGGTTATTAAGAGCATGGCTGCTTTGAGTGACAAGTAGGTCCTAACACCAACACTAGCTGTCTGCTAAGCTTTACCTTCACTAATTCCAGTCACTGAATTAGACCTCTCAACATTTGGTATGTTTGTTAAGATAAGATAAGATAAGATAACCTTTATTAGTCCCACACGTGGGAAATTTGTTTTGTCACAGCAGGAAGTGGACAGTGCAAAAGTTATGAGGCAAAAATTAGAATACAATAAGAATAAATACAGTACACAACTGTACAGAATAGAATAAAATACTATATACAGTAGAATACAATAAAATAAATATACAATAAGATAAAAATAGAATACAAATACAAATACTATATACAACTGAGTAAAAATACAACGATGACAGAAAGGATTATTGCACTTAGTATTATTGCATATGTATGGATGTGTGTGCTTGATCAGTTAAAGTCTTTATTATGGAGTCTGACAGCAGTGGGGAGGAAAGACCTGCGAAATCTCTCCGTCCCACACCGTGGGTGCCGCAGTCTCCCACTGAAGGAGCTGCTCAGTGCTGTCACAGTCTGCTGCATGGGGTGGGAGACGTTGTCCAACAGGGATGACAGCTTAGCCGCCGTTCTCCTGTCACTCACCACCTCCACTGGGTCCAGAGGGAATCCTAGAACAGAGCTGGCCCTTCGGATCACCCTGTTCAGTCTCTTCCTGTCCCCAGCAGAGATGCTGCCGCCCCAGCAGACCACACCATAAAAGATAGCAGAAGCCACAACAGAGTCATAGAAGGTCTTCAGGAGTGGGCCCTCCACTCCAAACGATGATACCCTGCAAACGATGTTGGTGACTTTTGGAATATTTTAATGCAATTATCTAGGATTACACTATTATTAATTATACTAACAGCCTCTCCAAGAATTCTGTGCTCTAGTTTTGGTGAGAAATGGGAATTCACAAAATGACACAAAGGTTGAAAATATGTAGACTTCATTGTCAATTCTAAAGCTGTGTTGGTTTACACAGTAACCAGTAACCCTATAAAATATCTTAGTGTAAGTACATACATATATATAGAGAGAGATAGATATAGATAGATACACACACACACACACACACACACACACACACACACACTGGCTGTTTTCAAACTCAAAGTTTCAGTTTTAGGTATTATGCTGAAAAAGCCTTTACAGTCCAATTACTTCCTGATGTCAGTGGCATACAGACATCAGACATCAGCCGATCCTTGTATTTTCCATGGTGATGCTCTTGCAGCCTTCACTGCAGACACCTACAGCTTCTGCCTGCTGTGGAGTGTCTCTGACTTTAAAGAAGGGAATGAATGCATCTTTATCAGACTGAGATCAAGCAGCTGATATCAATGGAGTATAGTCCAGCTCTTCACCCTGAAGAACTCAAGTTGAAAAGATCTGGCTGATAGATGAAATGTCATGCAGTGAATTTTCAGCCATACATGCCCAAAGCCATAACACACACACACACACACACACACAAGCACGTTTAAAAGAAGCTGGTGGTGCGCTGGGCCATAAACTGCTTCTTTCTTTTCCTCCATTCATTTCAGCACTTTGCAAGATGTTGATCTTCACCGCTCTCTAGAAGTCTGAAAGTTTCTTTCTTTATTTGTGAGTTCTCAATTTATTGATGTTTATCAGTTTGCATCTTGTACTGAGTCCTTGGAGGTTCCACTCATGAAATCTTGACAGTTCACAGGGAAACATTTTTGCCAGTAACCTGGAGAGCTTTGATAGCTGGCTATTCACTTGTATAGGTTTTGGGGGTTTTTTTTCTCTTGAACATTTCAGATGATTTTGAACCTATTCTTGTCTTCAAGCTTGTTTTCCATTTTCTGCATTTTTCTTAGATTATTTTTTAAAATGAGCCGAAATGTTGCTACTTTTGATAACACTCTAAAATTTTTGAGCCCCATAATTTCTTTCTTCTTGTGTGGTCAACTTATGTAAGCTTTAAATTATGAGCTGATGGCAGATTCCAATTAGCAAGGGCTTGAAAGAGCCACACCTCCCACACAGTTCTTTCACCCTACTCAAAACAAAGGTGAGATCTGGCAATCTAGCATCATTTTACTTTAAAATTAAGCGACCTGAAGCACTGCCTGACTCATGGCTCTGAGGTCATGATGAGCTAAAACTGTTAATCTCAAACATATTTAGTTCCTCCCTTCTTCATCAGGTCAACCTTACATGTAGAGAAGAACATTTAAGACACTGATGCCAAAAGCTATGACCCCTTTCAACTTTTCAATCTTATCCTACAGCACAGATATGCCACAACTCTAAATAAACAGGTGAAGTGAATAAGTGAATAATATTGATCATATATTTCAATGCAATCTGTTTCTGGAAAGCAACAGATGCAAGCAGTCAAATTAATATTACCATCCACATAAATATTGCTGCAGATCTGCACACATGGAAAAACTTCCGTTTCCTAGTGGTTTTAAACCTCGAGTCTCTGTTGGCAAGTGTCCACATTAAATGACAGTGGTTTCCAGTATTGTTTTAGCCATATGTGTGCAAACAAGAAGAAAGCTGAGACACAGGCAGCGCCGAGGGATTTGAGGTCAGTAAGCAGTGTGTTATGACGATGGTGCTATAATTGTGTATTGATTTACAATTACAAAGTGTTTGTGCATGTGTACTCATACTGAGGTTTGGGTTTTCTGGCTGTTGCCCAACATCAGCTTGAGGAAAAGTACCACAAGTATGACACAGTACATTTTTCTTAGTAATTAAGTTTAGAAGAGTTGAATGTTTTTCTAAGTTTTAGATAACTGTGTTAGATTTCAACTGAGAGCAAGAGCATAAGTGTCAGTTAACTTGCTGGACAAAGGTCCATTACAGGTTGTCTGCAGCTTTAATGCTGGAAATATAAAAACACCTGCATGAAAATATTGCTCTTGTAAATGTAGATGATGGAAGTTTAATTTTATTTCATCTGGCAGCTCTTGAACTATGACACCAAAACTGTGTTTTCAAATGTTTAGTGTCAAACAGCTAGCGGGGTTACATAAAGGAAGCATTATCTGTACACATGCTGATAAGAATTTTATTTTCCTGCTCAGTGAAAAAAGCCTAACAATATGAGTCACATATACAGAGAGCGAACAGTTGAATGCATGGCACACCTTTAGAATTATTCACAGTAATGATATTAATGCTATAGCTATGTAAAATAATAATAACAATACTAATTACACTGATAACAATAATATTATCAGTAACATTACTGTAGTAAGGTAGTAAGGGAGTCTGTAACCATAAATGTAGAGAAGCAATAACAAAATAACAATTACACGGTTATTTTGATCACATTTACATTATTGAATGATTGATCTGTTGTTATAGATCAACTTAGATTTCATATAGAAATATAAAAGAAAACAATATAGCTTTAATCGGTGTCAATACATGAATACTGAAGATAAGCCTTTAGTTGATGCAAAAATTTATTTCAATTTAACTGTTAAAAACCTTAAAAACACCAACCGAATGAGTAAAAGAGGAGAACCCACTCAGATGCTTCCTAGGCAAAATCACTGTCTGTTTTACTGCAACCCAATCAGGTCTTGCTTTTTTATGGACATATACATGTGCATATTTACAATTAATATTTCAGCTCACTAAATGCAAATGAACTTTTCCTTTATTATATGCTATCAATTTAAAAGCAAGTAAAGTCTGGAGAAGGAAATTATTCTTCTAATAATAATGAATATAATTGATAAAGAAATATAACATTCTTTAAAACCTTTAGTGCCTAATCACTTCAATTTGGATTCAATTTTTTTAATTCACACATTTCTATTCAGCTCTATGTAGACATGTTTAAAAGAGCTGAAGAAGACTTTCAGATTAGGGTGAAATATTTTGAAGAATCTAAACAAGCCCAGTTGCCTTTTTCTCAAGCACTTTAAACCACCAAGAATTGGATGAGAAGGAACATCTGCAGACATAAGCAAACACACACAAACAAAAATGTATTACTGTTTGAATAATCTTGCATAAAACAGAGACACTGCTTTTGTCTCCACAATTTCTCATAGAATCAATTCTATGTTAAGTATTTTGTTAAGTATTATATAAAAGTGATGACAGATATCATGTTACGTTCATTGGTAGATTAAAATATGAATTACTGAGATTGCATTTTGCATTCTTTTTATTATTGCGAGTGTGGTAACATGTCAACAAATACAGGATAATTTGTCAAGCTCAAGATGCAGCCCACAGTTAACTGACTCCTGCAGCCTGGAGGATAATGTTAAATGTGAACATGCAGACACGATGCATATTTTTAGATTCACTGTGACTCACACTCTCCAAAGATAGATAAACCAGACGGTCTTTGCGTGAATACGCACTGGATTAAAAAAAATTGTAATGGTTAATTCATTCGCTATTTTTTGAGTAAAATGTAATGTAAACAGGATGATGTAAAAACCCCAGCCTAAATAAGCAGTGGTTGCTTTAATCCTCTTCAGGAATTGACAACTGCTAATATTTTTTCAGGTGAGGTGAGGCATGTATTAGATTATAGTCAGCAATGTGTAGGGTAACTTAGCTGAACCAATGAGAGCAGGCTTTAAAAATCCAAACACAAAATGTCACTTACATGCATAGGATACCAGTGCCTTTATTGAGGCAGTATACAGGGAGTGCAGAATTATTAGGCAAATGAGTATTTTGTCCACATCATCCTCTTCATGCATGTTGTCTTACTCCAAGGTGTATAGGCTCGAAAGCCTACTACCAATTAAGCATATTAGGTGATGTGCATCTCTGTAATGAGAAGGGGTGTGGTCTAATGACATCAACACCCTATATCAGGTGTGCATAATTATTAGGCAACGTCCTTTCCTTTGGCAAAATGGGTCAAAAGAAGGACTTGACGGGCTCAGAAAAGTCAAAAATAGTGAGATATCTTGCAGAGGGATGCAGCAGTCTCAAAATTGCAAAGCTTCTGAAGCGTGATCATCGAACAATCAAGCGTTTCATTCAAAATAGTCAACAGGGTCTCAAGAAGCGTGTGGAAAAACCAAGGCGCAAAATAACTGCCCATGAACTGAGAAAAGTCAAGCGTGCAGCTGCCAGGATGCCACTTGCCACCAGTTTGGCCATATTTCAGAGCTGCAACATCACTGGAGTGCCCAAAAGCACAAGGTGTGCAATACTCAGAGACATGGCCAAGGTAAGAAAGGCTGAAAGACGACCACCACTGAACAAGACACACAAGCTGAAATGTCAAGACTGGGCCAAGAAATATCTCAAGACTGGTTTTTCTAAGGTTTTATGGACTGATGAAATGAGAGTGAGTCTTGATGGGCCAGATGGATGGGCCCGTGGCTGGATTGGTAAAGGGCAGAGAGCTCCAGTCCCACTCAGACGCCAGCAAGGTGGAGGTGGAGTACTGGTTTGGGCTGGTATCATCAAAGATGAGCTTGTGGGGCCTTTTCGGGTTGAGGATGGAGTCAAGCTCAACTCCCAGTCCTACTGCCAGTTTCTGGAAGACACCTTCTTCAAGCAGTGGTACAGGAAGAAGTCTGCATCCTTCAAGAAAAACATGATTTTCATGCAGGACAATGCTCCATCACACGCGTCCAAGTACTCCACAGCGTGGCTGGCAAGAAAGGGTATAAAAGAAGAAAAACTAATGACATGGCCACCTTGTTCACCTGATCTGAACCCCATTGAGAACCTGTGGTCCATCATCAAATGTGAGATTTACAAGGAGGGAAAACAGTACACCTCTCTGAACAGTGTCTGGGAGGCTGTGGTTGCTGCTGCACGCAATGTTGATGGTGAACAGATCAAAACACTGACAGAATCCATGGATGGCAGGCTTTTGAGTGTCCTTGCAAAGGAAAATGGCTATATTGGTCGCTGATTTGTTTTTGTTTTGTTTTTGAATGTCAGAAATGTATATTTGTGAATGTGGAGATGTTATATTGGTTTCACTGGTAAAAATAAATAATTGAAATGGGTATATATTGTTTTTTGTTAAGTTGCCTAATAATTATGCACAGTAATAGTCACCTGCACACACAGATATCCCCCTAAAATAGCTAAAACTAAAAACTACTTCCAAAAACATTCAGCTTTGATATTAATGAGTTTTTTGGGTTCATTGAGAACATGGTTGTTGTTCAATAATAAAAGTATTCCTCAAAAATACAACTTGCCTAATAATTCTGCACTCCCTGTACAAACTGACAGAATCTAAACTCAGAGGTGCGGTGTTGGTTTGAATCACTCATCACTTTCGGCCAGGAGATACATTGATTTTTTGGTTAGGTTTAACTTAACAACATCAACCAGAAGTTAGAAGAACCTTCTCCCATCAGCAAAAAGCTCCTTCTTCATTTCTTTGCTACCTAACACTGCGATGAGTCATCCTTTTCTAAAGAGGTTGCCTATTGAAACTCATTATAATCTACTTCAAAAATCCATTACTATTGTTGTTAGGGGCTTTATTTTATATAGTTTGACTGGACATTTGAGAGATTAAGGTCACCAGTGTGAGGAAAATCAATACATTACTCGGGTACAGAACAGTATTTATTTGCCAGTCCATATACACCAGCTAGCTGGCTGATTGCTCCCCTGTGACATGAAAGCTTTAAATATGGTGAGAGCGTATTCAGAGTGAATATGCTGTATTGTTGCATGTTTCAGGAAGATTGCTTCTCTCTATTTAAGTATTGCTTGTCAGCATCAAGTGCTGCAACACAGCCGAGCAATTTGAGAGGCAATCCAAGCATATAGAGGGAAAAGATTCGCTCCCAAATTGCTTTTAAAAGAGACCTCACCTTGATTCATCTGCATTTTTTTTTAACGCAAAACGACTACAGGGAAATGATTCACCTTCCACACTGGAGATGGTCTGTCTTCTTTTGTCAAAATAATCCTGAAGTTAATACAGCTGTGTCAGCTCACCGTGGATAAGCTTGTATTGGACTTCATTGATAACTGTGGCAGCTTTATAGCAAACACAAGCACAGGAAATGGGGGCTGAGGGCTCTTTGCATCTGGTCTTTGGTGCAAAGAGGAGGAGGTGAGCTAGTTTGTGAAACAAAAAAGCGAAGCTGCGTTTATGCTCATTATATTATCCTGCACCTTGTTCTCTTACCTGCAGACTCACAGGCAAATATACTGGCCTTGAATGCAAAATTGCCTGCTGCTGTTTGATCAAAAGCAGTTTCTTCCATAAGATAAGTTGGGAAATCCTAATCTTCTGTTCTGCCTCAAAGCAGTCTCTGGTGCTATCTCACTGCAAACAGTGTTTTTGTTGAGTACCTGAACCCAGAGCAGCCACTTCACCACCCAGGGAGAATGCCTTTGACTAATCCCTACGGCTTTCTTATCAAGTATGATTGAATAGTGCCCTCAGTCCCCAGAAGACAGGCTAACCTTTATCTTTTTATTTTCTATTCTTGCGTCTTTCTTTTCCCTCCCAAAAAGTTGTTTGTGGGGAAAGGAGGCCTATTAACTGTTTACTCCCTCCAGTATGCGCATCTTTTCCCCAGTAGGTGTGCGTTTAAAACATAAAAGGCTCAGAACAAAATAGGAAATTTCCACTCCATTTGCCATGCAGCCAATCAGTGCGCAGTGACCCAGATAAGGAGTGTGATATTGATAATGACAGCAATAAAGATGTATTTTCACCACAAGCCTTCCTTCTAATTAGGTTGATGTGTGAAGAAAATAAATTAATTTTGACAAAAAGCAAAAGAAAAAAGAAAAAATGTGCCCAGAGGATTAGACAGGCAAGTGTGACAGAAGAGGAGAGGGTGAGATTCTGGAGGTTTCTGGGGGTTAAGTGACTCCACTGTTGGGGAATGGGTGACAATTACCAGTGAAATGAGATTTTGTGGCTTCAGGTGCCTTCCAAATACGGTGTTTGGTCAGAGTAATTGTTCAGGGTCAAGTGGGTGATACTCACTGATGATGCTGTGGCTGTTTTTGCATCTCTTAATGAGCCCTTCCAGAACAGAAAAATATAAGGGTATTAAGAAGAATATAGGGTAGTGACTGTCTTGAGAACTTATTGTTGTTATAATACCAGGCTGGCTTTAACAGTTTGGCAGTTGGGAAGCTCTGCCTTCACTCAGTCAACACACTTTCTTTGTCTTTCTTTTTTTAAGGTACTATTTTTTTTTCTGTCATTTAAAAACTCTTTAAAAGTTACTCCCTGTAAGGAAGAAGGCAGCAATTAAGCCACAATTTGCTAAAAGGGGCCTGTAATTTTCAAGTAATTTCACATGCTCTCTTTCAGCAAAGCATTTTTGTTTCATTATGTGTTTTACTTTAAATGTGCCAGCTGACACAAAATGAACATTATTTTTAAAAATCTGTCCATGGGAAATAATTACATTGAGCGCATTCATGAGAGTGTCATTGAAATTATTTTAAAATATATATTTTATTAAATGGAATTATAGTTTTAACACCTTTCAGAATGCCATCAAGTTCATTATAGCAAGTCATTTATTTTTAGATTGTAGATTCTGGCTGACTAATGCTGTGAATTAGAAGGAAATAGTTCAAATATGATTCATGATTTTTTTCTTAGAAAGTTTTACAAAACTAAAGAAATATCTTTGTAAAAATTTCATGCTATCTTGTTTCAGCTTTCTTGTGCATTAAAATAAATAGGTAAATAAATAATAAAAATTGCAAAAGTTCTTTCATTTGTAGGACTTAAATGTGTAATTTCAAACTAGGGCTATTAGATAACCAGCCAGTCAAATTATCTGATTATCTGAAACCAAGCAATTTAATAAAATTCCACAACTCTGATCAGATTTGAGAGTGTACAGGAAGTTGGTAAATTCTGCTAAACTAGACTAGTTAGCTTTTAAATCATGTGAGGTGCAAAGTGTAGGTACACTGGGAATATTTTTTAAGAATTAAAAATAAAAAGGATACAATTGTTAATTAACTGTGTAACCCACTACAGTTTGAACATGAAAGTTGAACATGCCAACAAGCCACGTAATATATATGTATATATGTATATATATATATATATATATATATATATATATATATATATATATATATATGTATATATATATATATATATATATACACACCTAGTGCTCCGATTACCACATATATATATATACATATATATATATGTATATATACATATATATATATATATATATATATATATATATGTATATATATATATATGTATATATATATATATATATATATATATATATATATATATATATATATATATGTGGTAATCGGAGCACTAGGTGTATATATATATATATATATATATATGTGGTAATCGGAGCACTAGGTGTATATATATATATATATATATATATATATATATATATATATATATATATATATATATATATATATATATATATATATACACCTAGTGCTCCGATTACCACGGGGTCGGTGGTCCCCGTGGTAATCGGAGCACTAGGTGCGGTGACTCCCAAGCTAGGCGAGTGGCTCCAGCAGCTCCCGGGAATAACATCGGAGATCTCTGTCCAGAAGAGCGCAGTCCTGGGAACAGCTAAGATACTGCGCAGGACCCTCAAGCTCCCAGGCCTCTGGTAGAGGACCCGAGCTTGAAGGATAAACCGCCCGCAGGGGCGTGCTGGGTGTTTATATATATATATATATATATATATATATATATATATATATATATATATATATGCAAAATAATAATATTTAAAGTATTTAGAAAATTTTTTGGAATTCCTTTTAATGGAGTACAAAAACAGTTTAAAGTTTAAAAGAGCGTCAACATTATATATGGCTTATTTTTACAGTATCCTGTCTTATTTTGAAGAGAGCTGATTGTAAAAGGGAGTGAATGTGGTTGTGATCAGTAGCAGGATTAAGATCCGACAGAAGGCGTGAGAATTGTGTGTGTGTGTGTGTGTGTGTGTGTGTGTGTGTGTGTGTGTGTGTGTGTGTGTGTGTGTGTGTGTGTGTGTGTGTGTGTGTGTGTGTGTGTGTGTGTGTGGAATATCTGCTCTGCAGTGTTTGTCGAGGCAAACATTTTGCAAACTGCCTGTGAGAAGCTGGTGACATTTATGCTCGAAATCCACCGAGCAGTAATTTTTTTTAAGCTTCAACAGCCCGCGCCATCATGTCCACTGATCACTGCATTCCTTCACACAACTGTTTCTGTACAGAAAACATGTCCTCAGCCCACGGGAAACATGGGACTACAGACCCTATAGAAGCAGTATTAAAAAAATTATAATGAGTGTAAGTTTGACTTGAAAAGACGTCCAAGACAACCATTTGGACGATAAATTGCCCGTACACAGAGATCCTATGGACATCAACACTAAACGTTCACATGTCACCTGGTGTTACAAAACAACCCAAAGACATCACTCCAATGTCACTTTGAGCAGTGGATAATTTTACTGTTAAATCTATACTGTTTGTAAAAGAGGGTTCATTCCACCATTTGTTTCTGGACTCCACATTGGGAAGACTCAAATTGAGCATTTTGGCTGACAACATGTTTGGCACCATTCACTTGTCTGCTCTCACATGCATATGAATTCGAGGGACATCTGCTTCCTATTCCATAGAGTTTAATATGATATGAGCCCACCCTTTGCAGCTACACCAGCTTCAAGTCTTCTGAGAAGGCTTTCCACAGGGTTTAGAAGTGTGTGCATAGGAATTTTTATCTATTCTTCAAAAAGTGCATTTGTGAAGTCAGATACTGATGTTGGATGAGAAGACTGGTTTGCAGTCTCTGCTCTAACATCTAAAGGTGTTTTATTGAGTTGAGGTCAGAACTCTGTCAAATCCTTCAACACCATTCATCCATGTCTTTATGGACCTTGTTTTGTGCATTGATGTGCAGTCATGTTGGAATAGGTAGGGGAAATCCCAGACGGTTTCCAAAACGTTGGCATGAATGTCTTGTCCAAAATATCTTGCTAATGTAAGCATTAAGAGTTCTTTCACAAATGCTTGCGGAAGCAGTCTCCATGTCTAGGTTCTTGATTTTATACACCTGTGGGCATGGAAGTGATTGGAACTGAATGCAAAGAACTATATAAGTCAATTACAATTACTGCATTTCCACAATGAAAATATTGTTTTCACACTGTTTTATCCTCTTTTTCACAAGTTTTTATTTATGTTATATTTCCATAATCATGTTATCATTATATCATCAATGAGTTAATAGAAAGAGTTACACAATGAACTACAGGCTGTGAGAATGTTGCTTTCTCCAAGCCACCTAAAATAAATATCCTGCATTCAAGCCCATATGAGAATATCATAGAGGAGTATGGGAGTGTGGCTAGAGTGGATAGGAAGCAATCAAGCAAGCACGTAAGGAGGTCAGCAGCCAACACTGCCAGGAGGAACCGTCATGCATGGCAGAACAGAAATGCCAACCCCTTCACTTCCCACTAGAGGAAGAGGAGGAATCAGCTGCTGTGTTAAGCTTCTACAGCATAGGGGAAGATGGGAGATGTCACCCCACAGCAATATGCTGCAGACTCAGCAGGTGTTGACATCTAGATTAACCTTGGACTGCTGTGAGCACAACTCCTCTGGAAGTGCCAACCTGTTCTCATTTCCATGGCATCAAATACTGCCTTTCAGTCAAAGCCGCTGGCATCTCAGAGATATACATATATATAAGTTATTCAACACCCTTTGGTGCCATGACACATCAGTCACAGCAATATTGGACTTGGAAAGCAAACCCTGGTTTGAAAGAGTGACAAAGTTTGTGTCCAGTGTGGAGGCCTTGTTTTTACTTGCTGTGTACGTTTTGTTTTCACTTACTGTTGAGTTTGAAATTTTACACACCAAAATAATAATTAACAGTACACCCCTTTACAAAATTAGCTATACAGAGTGAAAAAATAGGCTTTTAAAATACCCAATATTTTAAAATTTGATGCCAAAGGGTTGTGGCCAGGTTTAGGATGTGACAAGCTGGCAGTGAGGCTCAGAAAGCAGGGTCTTATTAGAATGCACACAGAGAGCTTGTACCCAGTCCCCGAGGCTTTCAGGTACTGCCCCTCATTTGCTGACCTGTCAGTCAAATCATCAGAGAGCACTGCTGCAGGGACATGGCAAACTTGGCTGGGACTTTTAACCCAACAATGCTTGCCCTAATTCATATTACTCTGGCTGCTCCTGGTGCTTATCAGGTTCATTCATATGGGGCCAACATCAAAAGGTAAATTCTGTATCAAATGTACAACTTAACCCTTAAAGTGGGTGTATTATGCTCATTTCCAGCTCCGTATTTTTATTCTGAAACTCCAGAGAGATGTTCTGCATAATCCATAGTTTTAAAAAAAATCCTTGTTTATCTTATGATTGCTGTGGCTGCAGTTCCTCATTTTGTTCACTGTCTAACACAAGCTCCTTTCCTTTTAAGCCTATCCTCGTTTTAAACTAATTTAAACTTTTTTTTTTTTTTATCTTTTCACCATATTTCACCAAAATTTTATATTGGTAAATTGCCTGTCTACAAACATTGCACCGACATAACAAAAAAAGGAGATCCACACAGCAATTTAGTCAAAAACTATTGAAAAGTGTATTAAAGATGAACCGAATAGAGCAGCTGATAACCCAAAACAGCTTGTTGCTTGAACTGGTTACAAAACTAGTGATAACTCCAAAGCATTCAATGCAAAGAAAATGTAAACCAAGCCTTTCAAGAGAGAGAGAACTACTGGGGGAGGAAACTGACATACGCAAACTCCTAACTATGAAAACCTATTGATCGGGACCTGAAAAAGTGAAAGCAAGAGAAGCAAAATTAAGAGTAACGTCTGAGGCATTGTTTATAGCAACATCATTTAAATATGACATTGGACACACCTGCATTGTTAATTGTTTTGTCAGAGCTTGACAGCTGCTGTTATTTCTGATAGCTGGTGTAATAGTTCTTGTGACTTCTTTTATATTTACAGATACAGATACCTTTAATTAAATTCATAACCTGTTAGAATGTGGCAAGATATAGAAAATAGTGAAAGGCAGCACATTTAAACATAATAATAACAAATGAATACATGTGAAGTTTTGTTCACACAGTCCTCCTCCTGTTTGGTTTATGTATTCCAGCTGTGGACCATGACGCTTTAAACACTGAAGGTAAAAAACACAGGTAACACCTACTGTATAAGCTCCTCCAACAAGCTTCCTCTTCCCTCTGTCTTGTGTCCTCCAGATGCATTTTAGGAACAGAGACATCCTTCAGCACTGAGACTGATTTCTGGGTCACGGGCAGCAGGATGGAGGACAGAGTAGACAAGGGAGCACAAATTAGAGAAATGAGAAAACACCTACCATGAGGCCTGGGGCTGTCACAATATGTTGTACAGTGATATACTTTGGCTGCTCTAACACCTCAGAGATGATTCAAACAAATTAGTCAGCACAATATCAAATCAGAGCAATTTCCTTGTGGTGTTGTCGTCGCAACACCGTTGCAATCCAGCATTTTGAAGTCAAGTTTGAATCTGGTGAACTTGTTACATTTGTTTTGCATCACACCTTTAAGACCACTGACAGGTGAAATGATTTACTATCACAGACCGCTTTATTAGTTACACCTGGCTAGTACCAGACTGGACACAGATTCTTTGTTGCAAAGATTCAACAAGGTGCTAGAAACATTCTTCAGAGATTTTAGTCTGTATGGACAAAATAGCATAAACGATTCTTTATTGTCATTCTTTATGAAAGAAAAATGAATGAAGAATAAAAGATAGTTACCTAGATCTTGCGGTTGATGTAGATTTGTCAGGAGCACATCTATGTATACAACACATTGTATAGGTGCGCTATGGAGTTGAGATCTGATGACTGTGGAAGCCATTTGCATGTGGAGAACTCACTGTTATGTTCAACAAAACAGCACAATATCCTACTGAAAGCAGCCATCAGTATACTGACAGAGTGTGGTCTTTCACTGCTGTAGCCCACCTGCTTCAAGGTTCAATGTGTTGTGTGTTCAGAGATGCTGTTGCGCATACCTTGGTTGTAATGAGTGGTTATTTGGGTTACCGTTGTCTTCCTTTCAGCTTAAAGAGGTCTGGACATCATTCTCGGAACTCTCGCTTAAACCAGGCTTTGTCACCCAGAGACAGTGGATATTTTCTTTTTCTGTAAACCCTTGAGATGGTTGTGCAGGAAAATTCCAGCCATTCAACAGTTTCTGAAATGCTCTGTGTGGCATCACAAACACGCCACATTCAAAGTCGCTTAAATCTCCTTTCATCCCCCGTTTTGATCCTTTGTTTGAACTCCAGCAGTCATTTGTCCATGTCTACGTGCCTAAATGCACTGAGGTGCTGCCATGTGACTGGCTGATTAGATGTTTGCTTTATTGAGCAGTTCAGCAGTGTATCTAATGAAAAGGCTGGTGAAGTTATCCCCAGAGAATCACACGAGAGGAGGGAACAAAACAAGTCCATCAAACTACAAAGACGTGTAGTACAGCACGCTTACATAAAATAGCTAATAATGAGACGGTGTGGATGTGGGTTTAAAATAAAGATTACTTTATTAATTCATCTCAAAAAGACTAATTCAAAAATACATTATGTTTCAATACATGTGATTACAGGTTACTGTATAGGCAAAAAAAATCAGGAATCTAGTATCTGAAATTATTAGAATAAGTAATTTTAAGTTTGAGTAAATTATTGCAAACAGTATAAATGCTGCATACTTCTCAGTTGAGTTCATTACACGCAACTTTGTGTCGAAGACATGGCAGTTGTCTAGAGGAGGACAATCATAAAACATGGCAACTAATGACATGCTGGTTGAGATGAATTGTAATTCTTCCATCATTTCATCACCACTGCTCCTGAGCAAAAGCCATGTAAATACTAATTACATATATTTACTAATTAACCCATACACTGTGAATGAAATGTAATCACTCCACAGTGGAGAACATGAATATCAGCTGGCAACACTGAATTAATATTCTCTGCTATGCGTAAAATCCATAGTGGAAGTCACACAACCTGTTGTCAGAGCAACTCTGAGAAAGAACAATATTTCAGATGGGGTTGTCGGTCAGTTCGGACAAAAATGGAAAACAATGTAGATTCTGTCCTTCTGCTTGAGGATGAATAAAAGATGGCAAAACTAATATATTTTCCTAAACCAATACAGCACATTGCAATGAAAGTGGGTGGTGTAGCTCCAGTAACTGAATTTTAAAGTTTCTTGTGAGGAGATGCTGGTGACCCCATTTTTGCCAAGTGGGAATAACAGTGTTTATGATCTCCTGTGAAACGCACAATAATCTAAGCAGCTCTCGACCTAATCCACTGGCAGTTTTCACCATTAAATGCCAAAGCAGCAGAAAAAGTGTTTTTGGCACATTTTAGTTGTTTGTCTCAGTCATATAAAGAAACAGGCTCTTAAAGGCATACGATTCTGTATTTTTCAGTTAGCCCTTAACCTATCTGGTTTCAAACAATTTGTATCTTATAAAATATGTGAAAGATGAAAAAAATCAGCCAGTTGCCTAAAGTTCATAAAAATTCAAGCTTTTAAATAACAGTTGAAAAAAAAATGGAGTGTCGTTATTCCCAGTTTTACCCCAAGGTATGCTATGTCCCAAATAAATCAAGACACAGTCATTAAGAAGTGCATCTATGTGGCCTTCAGCTCATCATTTTATTGGTGTTTGTATTGGCATCAAGATGAAGATGTACCTGAAGCTACTGAAGAGAAGTGTCTGTAAATGTCTCATGTCACTGATGCAGATCTTTTGAAAGCAGGAAAAAAGACGTAATCTGGTTTGCAGAAGGCTGTTTTAAATTCATCATAATTTCTAATATTACGAAATGGTGACTTTCAGAGACCTTTCATGATCTCAAAATAATCCGATCGCATGGAGAATTTTCTGTAACATATGGCAATGTTATACAACAACACAAACAGGACATATTTTACCAACATCAAGGTATTTTTAAATATAAATACAAGGTATATTGTTTGGTAATGATGCAGCTCTTAGGCTCTGGGGCTTTGTGTTTCACGATGCGTGTCCTTGCATAAAAGAGGGCATTCGTGTCAGTGTTACATTTGTTTTTTAATATCTATATGTGTGTATATATATATATATATATATATATATATATATATATATATATAAAAACACCCAGCACGCCCCTGCGGGCGGTTTATCCTTCAAGCTCGGGTCCTCTACCAGAGGCCTGGGAGCTTGAGGGTCCTGCGCAGTATCTTAGCTGTTCCCAGGACTGCGCTCTTCTGGACAGAGATCTCCGATGTTGTTCCCGGGATCTGCTGGAGCCACTCGCCTATCTTGGGAGTCACCGCACCTAGTGCTCCGATTACCACGGGGACCACCGTTACCTTCACCCTCCACATCCTCTCGAGCTCTTCTCTGAGCCCTTGGTATTTCTCCAGCTTCTCGTGTTCCTTCTTCCTGATATTGCTGTCATTCGGAACCGCTACATCGATCACTACGGCCGTCTTCTTCTGTTTGTCTACCACCACTATGTCCGGTTGGTTAGCCACCACCATTTTGTCCGTCTGTATCTGGAAGTCCCACAGGATCTTAGCTCGGTCATTCTCCACCACCCTTGGGGGCATCTCCCATTTTGACCTCGGGACTTCCAGGTTATACTCGGCACAGATGTTCCTGTACACTATGCCGGCCACTTGGTTATGGCGTTCCATGTATGCCTTGCCTGCTAGCATCTTGCACCCTGCTGTTATGTGCTGGATTGTCTCTGGGGCATCTTTACACAGCCTGCACCTGGGGTCTTGCCTGGTGTGATAGACCCCAGCCTCTATGGATCTTGTGCTCAGAGCTTGTTCTTGTGCTGCCATGATTAGTGCCTCTGTGCTGTCTTTCAGTCCAGCTTTGTCCAGCCACTGGTAGGATTTCTGGATATCAGCCACCTCCTCTATCTGCCGGTGGTACATACCGTGCAGGGCTCTGTCCTTCCATGATGGTTCCTCGTCTCCCTCCTCTTTCTTGGGTTTCTGCTGCCTGAGGTATTCACTGAGCACTCGGTCAGTTGGGGCCATCTTCCCAATGTATTCTTGGATGTTCGTTGTCTCCTCCTGGACTGTGGTGCTGACACTCACCAGTCCCCGGCCCCCTTCCTTCCGCTTAGCGTACAGCCTCAGGGTGCTGGACTTGGGGTGAAACCCTCCATGCATGGTAAGGAGCTTTCTTGTCTTTATGTCAGTGGTTTCTATCTCCTCCTTTGGCCAGCCTATTACCCCAGCAGGGTACCTGATCACGGGCAGGGCGTACGTGTTGATGGCCCGGATCTTGTTCTTACCATTCAGCTGACTCCTCAGGACTTGCCTGACCCTCTGCAGGTACTTGGTGGTTGCAGCCTTTCTAGCGGCCTCTTCATGGTTCCCATTCGCCTGCGGGATCCCCAAGTACTTGTAACTGTCCTCTATGTCTGCAATGTTGCCTTCTGGTAGTTCGATCCCCTCAGTTCTGACTACCTTCCCTCTCTTTGTTACCATCCGACTACACTTCTCCAGTCCGAACGACATTCCAATGTCATTGCTGTATAGCCTGGTAGTGTGGATCAGTGAATCGATGTCTCGTTCACTCTTGGCATACAGCTTGATGTCATCCATGTACAGGAGGTGGCTGACAACTGCTCCGTTCCGTAGTCGGTATCCGTAGCCAGTCTTGTTAATGATCTCACTGAGGGGGTTCAGGCCTATGCAGAACAGCAGTGGGGACAGAGCATCTCCTTGGTAGATCCCGCACTTGATGGTGACTTGTGCTATGGGCTTGGAGTTGGCCTCTAGTGTTGTACGCCACATCCCCATTGAGTTCCTGATGAAGGCTCTTAGGGTCCCATTGATCTTGTACAATTCTAGGCATTCCAGTATCCAGCTGTGGGGCATTGAGTCATAGGCCTTCTTGTAATCAATCCAGGCAGTGCACAGGTTGGCCAGTATATATATATATATATATATATATATATATATATGTATAAATAAATATAACAAATTCCATAAAGTGTTCTTTTATTTTGGACTATTTCGTGGTTGGTCAGTCATTGACTGTCAGGTCGAATTCGGTGTCTGATTGGTTAGAGAAGGAAAAATTTCCTGTTGGGCTTAGGGCTTTGGAGTTGACGTCACACCGCAATGCATTATGGGAGCGCAGCGCCATTTTCGGGGTCTACGAATCAAACCAAACACACTGTGTTGGAACGACGACTACAAGAAAGATGCTTAAAAGCAGCTCAAAAGAGAATGAACTGTATAGAGACCGATTTCATTCAGAGGCGAAGCAGCGGTACTTGCAGAAAATAGCGTGCATTGGAAATGTGGACCCGTATGAAATAAGGCCGTGGAGTAGAAACCCTGAAGACCAACCGCTATGGACGTAGCCTGACATATTCTCGTACCTTGTCTGTGGAGTCAGCGCGTACAAGTCGTCATTCAAGCAAAGGTAAGTCAGCTTGAGTACTGCGAGTGAAATGCGTTTGATTTCCCTGCAAACATTCAGATTAGTGCAGCATAAATTCATTCATGAGGGGAAATGACAGTGAGAACATGTGGAGGCTGTTAGGTGGATAACATAATGAGTTCAGTGCACTGATGTGACACTGTCCTGAAGGATTGTTATTCTTTATGGTTAAAGAAATTGCACTAATTTATTGTTTATTATAAATAATCCTTATTATACATCTTGCTTCCATGTTTGTATCTTGTGTCACTAAAAATACATTTTATTTTAATTTTATATATTGATCAATGACCTGCAGAATCTCCTTATCATATTAAGTGATTCATAATTGTCACTTTATGCTTTCTCCATCTCTAAAGTGATGACATCCTTGCATTACATCCTTTAGGTTCATTTTCTGCAGGCAGGTTTCTGACAGAGAACAGGCAGATTTAGAATATAACATGCAGCGTTCTATAGATGGATACATAAAATGAAAAATTACATGTATGTGCTAACTTTCTAAACACTTTGTTACATTTATGATAAAGTAGATAAAACACATTTACGTCGGCCTTGGCTCATAGTTCTTGTCTTTAAATGAACTTTGTCTGTGTGTGTTTCAGGTCCTGCACTCTCAAAGACTGAATGAACCAGCATTGCAGCCATGGGTCACTGTGAGCATCACAGGGAAGGTTGAAGCCGCCCACTGCACCTGTATGGCCGGAGTCGCAGAGACCTGCAGCCATGTCGCTGCTCTTCTGTTTAATGTAGAAGCAACAGTGTTGATCCGTGGCACAAGGACTGTTACAGATGAACCTGCATACTGGGTTTTGCTGGGTAATATGACCAAGATACAGCCAGAGGTTGGCCATAAGATAGACTTCTCCTCTTCAGCTGCCCAAAAAAAAGGCTCTTGATCAAAACATAAACAGACCATCTGTAGTGACAGGTAAAAGGAGGGGTCCTCAAAACAGAAAAATCCCACCTGCTACTGTGGAGGAGTTGTCACTGCTATTGGATACTTTGCTGGAACACAGTAAAGCTGTGGGTTGTGGGAATGACCCATAATGTTTTATCTAGGGGTCTAGATTTATGCCTGTAGTGCACTGTCATGTAAATAATTTGCATTTACTGAATATATACTGACTGAGTCCCACTGTTCAAAAGTTGAATAAAGAAACAAACTAATTTTTGCCTCTTTTTTTTTTTATTGAAACCACCTTATAGAACATCACATCAGTTACAATGTAGAATCCATGTCATTTATAGTTTACAAATGACAAAATGTTTACACAAAATCATGAGTGTTTACATGACATCACCCACTACTAACATTATTTACTGTATCTTTTGAAAAAATACAGCAATTTTAACAGCACAAGACTTAAGAATATTTAACAGGAGCAGGTTTCATTTCCCCTGGTTTTATTATCACACTGTTCATCAAAACGGCAGCAAACCTTCACCATCTTATCCAGAAGGGTCACCTCTTCACCCTCACATGGAAGAAGTAATCTGATTGGCATGGTGGTATGTTTGCAGCAGGTCCCTTGTGTAGCACTGGAACCCAGTCACGATGTTTCATCCATTTCATAGGCTGGTTTGCTGCAATAATGCCAAATAATTAGCATCTCTATAGATAGAAGGTAGTTCTGCAAAATCACTCAGTAGGATGTTTGTTCTAATTTGCTATGACCTCAGAGCGCATCGAAAATAAAACTAATAGGCTATAAAGAGTGATATGAACATATTTAGAACTTACCGGAATGAAAATGTCTGGAGCACCAACAGATATCTGGAGATGGAAGAGAACTGCAAGTCAGCTCGTCTCACAGCTGCTATCCACGCTAGACGCCTTCGTTTGGTAACATCAATACACGAGCTGCCTCATGTTGCTTCCAGGTTGGGAAAGAATGAAAAGATAAACCATTTTCAACCTTATTCTCTTGCCGGTGTTGTGTGTGACTTCGCTCCCTTTTCACTTGCGCTAGACCCCCAAAATGGCGGATCGGGCCAAAATCCTTTCCACGCCCACCCCCCGTGACATCACGCTCCAAAGCCCTCATAGGGCTTTGGAGCGTGATGCGTAAAGCCCCGCCCATCCAGCCTAGCAAGACCAACGGAATTGAGTTAGCGAAAACTTCTTAGCTCTGATGCGGAAAGAGCATGTAAACATTTTGGAAAGGTGATTCATTTGTGTTCAAATAGGTGTTTTAACGCAATGCATAGCAACTGCGTGACCTAAATAATACACCTGTGAAAGTTTACTGTCAAGATATTACAGGTAAAATTTTTGAACGCTTCTGCAATGTCTAATGGTGCTTTATGCTTAGCTGTAAGGAAAGTATTCTGCTTGCTTAAAGCCTAAATGATGATTTTATTCATCCATAAGAAAATATGTAAAAGACATTGTGTATAATCACTTAAAATATATTTAATTTGTATGTATATTTTTGATATTTATGTTATTTTAGCGTACATTTTGTACTGTTCCTGAGCTCATGATAGATGTATTCTGTGTACAATTTCTATGGTTTACGTTTTAAAATTCAGAATTAAAATGAAAACGCATTTAATGGCTGATTGAACTGCAGTGTCATGTTAAGGGTTATTGATTAGCTTATGGCCATACAGGTGTTTCCCTGCCATATAATTTGAGGGTTCACTTCACACACTGGTTCGTGCAAAGTCAGTTTTATTTAAAATAGAAATATGAACATTTCCCTATTTCTGATTGTTTATTAATAATATGAAGAAATGAAATCCCAATAAACAAAACTGATTAAATATCTATTTACATTACAATTCTGGTGAGTTTTGGGTGCTTATCAGTTTACTATTCAGGATATGCTCTGCAATAATACCCACAATAACAGTCCTCTTGGTTTCTGTGCCAGGTTTTTGAGACTTCTCAAGGATACTGTGTCTTGGACCTTGGACTCTGGTAACTTGCCATCACTAGAGATAAGCCAATCTTCAGAAAGAAGAAGACAGACCTCAGTTTGGCGGGAGCACTATGGTAGGACAATCACCCAGTTACTGCAGTTCTTTTGCTTGAATTGCCAGAACTTGAAACAAAACTGATTTTAGCTTTAAATGGTAAATGGTAGAGCTGGGCGATATATCGAGTTTTTAAAACATATCGATATATTTTTATACGAGATATAAGATGTGACAATATCCTTTATATCGATATAGTCTATGTTACGTTATAATTATAGTTGTGGAGCCGCAAGTTTGCCTCTCTTTCGTCCACTTTTGTCTCTACGCAACGTTACTCCGCCTCGCCTTCACTGAAGACAACTCCCCCTCCTCCCCCATCGCTTCACGTGCAGGCAGCGACAAGACGGACACGGCAAATCTCCGTTAACGAGTTACTGCGCATCGCCCCATGCGTGGGGCTGGACGGCGTCAACGTGCTAACGAGCTAAACATGCTAACGAGCTAACAGCGCTAACCCTAAAATCCTTTCATTCTCTCAAAAGTTGATAGCGCGCCTTATGTATGAATTCTGGTTGTGCTTGATGGCCGCGAACTGATTTTATGTGGTACACGGCGCTCAGCAATCTGTCAAAAATGTTTGAGTACGACTTTGGTAAGCTACGGAGCTGCACCGCTTGATAGATTGTCGGCGCATTACGGCTACCGAGGAGCTTCGCGGAGTGATACGTACTGTGCATCAACGTAATATTACCGTATTGTGTGTGGATAAGGACCATAAATGGCACCTGTAAGAGACGTGGTTATGAAGCGGATTTCAAACTCCAGGCTATCAGTCACACAGTAAAACTTGGGAACAGAGCAGCTGTGAAATCTGTCTGTCTTTGTTATTACGCTCAGCGTCTTTTAGTTTACATTTTGACTGCACAATTGTGAGCTCTTTGTTTAGCACAAAAACAACCTTGTTTTCTTTTATTTATGGAGCATTATTATTTAATGAATGCTCATAATTTAATTTTGAGTAATTTTTCATGTACATCTGTGCTGTATGTTAATAAAAGTGCTTGTGTGACATCTGGGACACAGCTTTGACTAAGAACTCTCTTTTTGTTCTTACTTTATGGCTTAAAAAAAAAATCGAGATATATATCTTATATCGCCATCCAGCTAAAAAATATCGAGATATGAATTTTGGGTCATATCGCCCAGCCCTAGTAAATGGTCTGTATTTGTATAGCGCTTTACTAGTCCCTAAGGACCCCAAAGCGCTTTACACATTCAGTCATCCACCCATTCTCACACACACACATTCACACACTGGTGATGGCAAGCTACATTGTAGCCACAGCCACCCTGGGGCGCACTGACAGAGGCGAGGCTGCCGGACACTGGCGCCACCGGGCCCTCTGACCACCACCAGTAGACAACGGGTGAAGTGTCTTGCCCAAGGACACAACGACTGAGACTGTCGGAGCCGTGTCTCGAACTGGCAACCTTCCGATTACAAGGCGAACTCCCAACTCTTGAGCTACGATCGCCCCCCTTTATGACATATTGACCTACAAGTAAACTGACTACAACTAAGGACAATAACGGAGTCTGAATATACCAAAGAAATGAATGTTGTTACTGGATAAGGAGCACTGCTCTAGAAGAGCAAAGGATCTGTGTATGATCTTTAAATAGACTGAACCGCCATAAAGCATATCACTTAATGTTTTATGGATTTTGTGCTGATATTGTACCTTTATTTTATTTTTTATTTTATTAACAGAGGTTGCGCTGCATATTCACACTTTTTAACGTGAAATGCAGTTTTCAATTCTACCTACCCACCCTTGGGTGTAGTGCAGGGGTTACAGAACTGTTGATAATTTATAACAGAGGCCCACAAGACAAAATCTGATCATCATTGTTGCAACATCTCTACAAATATCAGAGTCTGTGGAGCAAATTAAGTAAAAAGTCAACCTTTTGGTGAGAAGAAATGTTAAATATACTACTTAGAATAGGCTTGTTGTTATGGCTGGCTAGTTCAGGAAGTCCTGACATTATTATCCAGAGTTATAATTTTTTAATGTAGCCCTAGTAAAGAAAACACTTCACAGATATCACCGAGATATCACCAAGGTCTCTTGGATGTTTTGGATGGTCCAAATAAAACCTTTAATTTCTAACCCAATTTGAGTGTTCACTGTTTAAAAGACCTTGGGTAAGTCACATTTTCTTCATTTCGTTTCTTTTTTTGTGCCCACACTTTCAATTTAGTTTAACTTTTGTAGTGCCAGTAAAACGACAAACATTTGGAGAGATTAAAAAAATCCTAAAAATACATCCATGCAGAAATAAAAATTTAAATGGGGAAAAAGGAGGATAAATGAATGAGTTCAATTAACTTGTTGAAATGTTTGTTTTGTTTTGTTTACATCTTCATTTATATATTTTTACCTTTTATTATAATAACTTGGGCGGTCCCAATCGCACTTGAAGTGATTTCGCAGTTTAAAGCAAGTAGACATCTGAAGATGATATATCTGATATATATGTTCTGACTGAAGTATTTCTAAAACAACTAAAATGAAAAGTAGTGGTTTTAACTGATGGATGCGAACTATTAATGAAAATTGAAAAACAGTTGAGGGCTTATAAAGTTTGTCTAGTTGGTGTATTGTGTAACGATGTGTTACCTGCTGTTTAAGTAGATAGCTGTGGTTGTATTAACACATCAGGATGAGGGTTAAATTGTTCTCAGTGATAGTCCATGTTGAGAGCATCTGATGGGCAGCGACAGATGCCATTGTATGGCGCAAATAAGACATGGAAAATTGACCAAACTTTACCAAAATGAACACCAGGTTTGTTATTAATATGCTGCTGTGTGGTTTTGATTGAAGTGCTAAAATAATCCAGGACAAAAGGGTTTTGTGGTATGCTGTGAGTTCTTAAAAACTGACCTTAAAGTGCAACACATAAATAGTGCTAATAAAAACTCTAGGGGCAGAATGGCAACTGAATCGTTTTTTTGGGGACTTGTGTCTGTGTAGATAACAAGGGACAAAGCACAGCAGCACGCTAAAAGATGAGCACCTCATCCAGCACAGACGAGGCCTGGACCTGGAAATGGAACATTGCTATAAATGTTGAAGCTCTCACTAGCCAGCCCTAGAAATACATGTTGGTTAAATAAATTATTATTCTAATATATTAATGTAATGCAACGCCAGTTAGCTGCTGTTTTTTGAGATTCTGTGTTGTTACCAATCACTAACCTGTGCCCCAGCAGGCAACAGCTGCAGCCCACTCAGAAATATGCCACTTTAAGAACCGTGACATTATATCATTTATGCCCTTCTGCATTTAGGAAATCTCTAGATTTATTTCTTGAGATATTCAGTTTTCTTTTAAATATATATGGCATTAGGTTATGTAAGTATATTTAACTGTTTATGCCATCCATACTAGAACAACATATGGCAACAAAGTTTCTCCCCTTATAATAATTCAGTAACTATTTAAAACAAAACTGCCGGCTGTGTCGAGTCACTATGAAGGAATTTAAGAAAAAGAAATGAAAAGGCTGAATCCACAGTGGGAGGTGAAGGGTTAAGATGAAAACTGACATACAGTTTTTGATGATAATAAATGTGATGCCTCAGCTTACTAACACAGAGCAAAAAAGTCTCAAAACATCTGCGTCCCCCTCTGTATTCCTGTTATTTGTAAAATTTCTGTATCACTGCACCTCTATTCAAATTCAAATTCAGTGTCTTGCAACAAAGTGTTGAATTTACTCAGCTGTAAACCTGCTGACTGGCTGCTTGCACGCTGTGAATGACATGCAGTGGAAGTTTCACACTAAATCCCTGTTGCAACGCTGAGCTGGCTTTATGCTGAAAATACTCAAAATCTGATAGAGCATGTGCTTCTCTGTGGACTCGCTAGGGCACAGAAGATCAAACAGGGTTAAAGATACTCTCTGGTGGTGACTGAATATTAGGCTTTAGTGCTGGACATTTTCACAGATCAAATGTAACTCTGGTAGTCCACAAACTGCACAGTCTTGACTTGTGGGGTCTTTTTTGGCTCCCTAATATATGTACCTGCACCAGACCTTAAAGTTTGGAGTCTAATTACGCTGGTCTTAAGCGTCCTCTCGACTTTATTGCTATGCAGAAGTCCGGGCCTTTGACCTGTAAAGGTATTTTGATCTGGGATTATGGTTGTGTGATGGAAGGATTAAGACCCAATTAACTGAAGGGCTGTGAATGATGTGAATGATGATGATGTTTGAGGACTTTTCTTTGCTTTCTTCAAAAGTGAAGCACCATTTCCTGTGTGAAGCATTCCAAAATTCTTGAGAATTATAGTCCATCAACAGCAGGATTTTCAACAGCTCATGTTTTTTTTTAGACACTCCACAAGCATTTGTTACATATTTGTCCATGTCGTATATATAGACATATATTTATATGTGAGTTTGAGTGTGTTTTGGGGGCATGGTAGTGTGTGTGTGTGTGTGTGTGTGTGTGTGTTTGTGCACAGCAAACTGCCCACTCTCTATGGCAGTGAAGTCAGTGGTTCATATTTTGGATGATATAAAGATTAGATATGCTCTAAATTCAAATAGCTTCACACTGCAATAATTCCACTCTTTGTGTGTCTTTGTATGTGCACACATTCGTGCGTGCGTGGGCCGTGCATCTGCACATATGTTTATGTCAGTATAATAATACGATTCTGCATTAAATTTCCCCTCTTACTGCGATTCTCAGACTTGGCTGTGACATTATTGTAAATCCTTCAGTAGCGATACAGTAGTACTACATCAGACTCAGCGAGCCGGCCTTCCTCCTTAGAGCCAAAACACCTCCGCCACTCACGCACACATTCAGGCAGAATTGGCATCTTTTATCCTCAACTGGCCTCTTTTTTCAGAGATTGAAATTTACTATTCAACATTCTTCCCCTTGTTAGAAAATAGAATATTGCTTTCTGCCACTGACAAAGTTGGCTGAATTAGAAAATATGCAACAACCTGACACCACCTTCTGTTGCAGAAAAGAGCCTCTTTTTCATTTTTTGATTGAATTATGTATAAAGACTTAGAAGACACTCCTTGGCCATGGTGGTGTTACTTTCCCCATATTACTTATTCAACATGTCTAACCTTAGGCCCCATTAGCGTTGCAGAAGTGGAGCTATTTCCTCAGCTCTTCATGTTCAAACACAAGACTAACATAGAAGCAGGAGCTGAAACCCCACAGTGAGTCACACAGTCACAGTGTCTTCCCTCTCTGCCTCCTGCTCTGCCCACCTTTGGCAAATTAAGGCAAGATTTCATAGCTTTAACCTACAGATAGCATGCACTGCCACAGGCAGTATGGTCCCAAGGTTTGCCATATTTGTCTACAGGATGTGACATTGTTCCTCTGCACGTCTTTGATCTGCTTTGTCTTTTTATGTAGGCTTGTCTCTGTGAATCAGCGACGGAGAATAGTGTGTTTATTTTTATGAAATGTGTAGTACTCCAGCCGTCACCTGGATGAGGTGATTTGTATGTACCTCCGATGCACATATCGAGTCTAATGCTTTGACTGTTCTGTTCATTTTATATCACGATCCCAAGCGTTGTGCAGCAATTGAATTTGGGCATTTTTTATTCCTTTGTGTCTGTCTTCCTTTGACATGTTGTCAACGTGGAAATTCACAGCACCCCGCCACTCTTCCTCAAGCAACCTCTTGATGTGCCACAGTGAGAGTCGTGTCATGAATAAACATGCTGATGTACAAAGGGATGAGTGTTGGTTAGAGATGAGATAGACAGTTTACATGTGTTTGAAAGGGAGGGTCTGCAGAGAGGAGAGTGACAGGGTCACGGAGCCCAAATGTTTAAAAAAAAAGCTGCTTCCACTAACATCTTTTTCTTTTCTCTTTTTTTTTTCCAGTGGTTAAAACATGCTTCTGTTGAAATTCTAGTTGTGGCTCCTGCTGTTGCTCTGCGATTAGTGAAATCCTGTTTGCAGCACTCCTTTTTTTTAAAAGTTAAAATATTTTTTCCAGAAGTCGGTGCTCTGAGTGGTAAAAACACGTTGAGTTCTCAGCATTGTCAGGAATGAGCAGCAGCACCTTCTTAAGTTTGGAAATAATCAGAGGAAAAAAAGCTGGTACTTTACACTGAGACTCCTGGAGCTCTGGCAGCACTTGTCAAATAACATCAGCCTATGTCAGACCATAAGACCACAAAGCTGATAACCTTCTCTTCCAACTCTGTATACTCCTAGTCGAGCGCTAAGACCATCAGGTCAATTACTCTTGGTGCAACCTAGGTCTCGGCTGAGGAACAGAGGCGATCGTGCTTTTGTCTAAGCTGCACCTAACCTCTGGAACAGCCTTCCTGCTACTATTCGTGCCTCGGACTCTATCCAATCTTTCAAATCACGGTTGAAAACTTACCTATTTAATCTGGCATTCCCGACTAGCTAGTGCCCTCATCTCATCTATTTTAATCTTATTATTGCATCTTTGTTTAGCCTCCTAGTGGATATTTTATATATGTGAACTGACCCTATCTCTGAATTGAGGTCTGATACCTACTTTATTGAGCCCACACTTCTGGTCTAATTAGTGCTTCCCATCTGTTAGTGTTAGTGCTTGTTTTGTATTTTGTTACTGCCTTTCTATATAGGGCTGGGCCATATCATACTGTTCACGGTAATACCAGTATAAGGTTAGGCAATGATAAGAAAATTAATTGCCCTGCCCTACTTTTATATACATTTATTTTGGTCTATTGTATTATTGTGAAGCACTTTGATATACCTTTGGTTTTAAATGTGCTATATAAGTAAAGTTGTATTATATTGCATTGTTATTTTATTTGTTTTATCTGGGTAGTTATTTGTTCCCACTTTTGCAGAAGGATAGTTAATCTTGAAACATTTAATGGTTGTTTCAGCTCTTCATCCCAATTTTTAAGCATTTAGCTAGTACAAAATAATGTGAAAACAAAAAATATTTGACATTGATAACTGATAATTGGCTGATGTGGGTAGTTAGTTATTCAGGTGATTTATCTGTATTCCATTTTAAGTTTTGCAAAGTGTGGTTCATATAGTGGTTTCATTAATTGGACAAAAAGATGATGTTAAAAGTTGTGAATGGACTTGGAAGAAATCTAATTTGTTTGTTTTTGCTATACTTTAGAAAGCACAGCAAAATTTTAAAATGTGGCTTTTTAACATGAGATGGTGAAGCATTCCAGGTTTCGAGTGTTTAATCAGAAAAGGCTTCGCCACCAGCTTGTTCATGGGCTCTCCGGTGCGAGAGCAGCAGGGGAGTATTGGAGGACCGTGGGATACGAGCTGGGATTAGTACCTCTACAAAATGGGTTGGGGCTAAGCCATTTAATGTTTTGCAAATCATTAAAAGAACTTTAAACAACTCACTTTTAAGAATGACTGGGGAATAAGTTGGAGAAGCTAAAGTCGCTATCCTGTCCTCACACTGGTTGTGAGCCTCAGAGTGGAGCTTTAGATAAGTTGTTGCTGTTTTGTGGCTTTTTTATAAGTTCTTAAAAGTAATCAGATCTTTGAAGGCAAGAGTGATTTTTATCGCCTTCCTGTTTTTTTTATTAAATTACTGAGGTCACTGAGTAACACCCAGGCTTGTAACTTCTGATTAGCTCGTCCAGCTAAAGGACCAATGAGCTGATGCCATTGTGCCTCTGTCTACAGTTAACAAGAATCACTACTACTCCCAGAGTATTGTTCAGATTTCAGTGAAATTTGCACACAATGATAATCTAATGGGTCTTTACTCAAATGCATGGTCAAGGTCATATTTATCATTCTGCAGCTGAAACCAGTATTTTGTTAGCTAGCTGTGCAGAAGCCTGTTTTCTTTTTATGAGCAAAGCCACTTCAGAACCGTTCCAGCCATTCCAGACTTTTAGGGTTTGACATTACCTAACCTTACATTGGTGACCATTTGTTTGGAATGATTATGCCTTGAGTTCTGGTCTATTATGTGTTTATTACCTTGCGGTCGTGTCCTGGTGATTTGTGTGCGTTGCCAGACATGATAGAAACAACCAAAATGCGGACGTCTTTGTGCAAGTCATTTTTTGTCAGGGGAAAACATATTTATTCCTCTTCTTTTTCCACTTCTTTTTACTTTCCCGTACATCCATTCTGACAGTTTCAATAATGTCCCAATTTGCTGACATTTATGAGTGCTTATATTGATGCTGTGATTATTATTCTTTATGTGTTATTCTCTCACTGAGAAATTCAAAAAATGTGGCAGAAAAGTAGCTGGAATTGCACAGAAGGAATCTATGCTACTGAACTGGCCAATCATAATAGTTGTGGGTAGGGCTGTGCGATATGACCAAAATCTCATATCCCGATATAAGAATTCTATCGTCCCGATAACGATATAAATCACAAAAATGTAACATTTTCTGTAAATTCTGTGAATCTCGGGCAGCTCGACTTGCGGGAAGTGTTTCCAGCTGCGTGTCATGTAGCTGGAGTCGAGTGTTTTAACCAATGCATGAAACTATACATTTTTAGACATAAGTTGTAACAGCCGCCGTTTTCTTTGTATTTATTATACGGCGTGCTGCGGGGAAAAGCCTGTTCTAACGTTTGAGTCTAAGGTTTATTTTTTAGCACCTGTACGCTATTTTTTTGCTTCTCATCCGTAAATAATCTGCTCTTTCACGTGGTTCAGTTTATTTTGAAAAGTCTCAACAGGATCTTGAGCTTTATTGTGAAAGGTTTATGTGGAACATAGACAAGCGGACACGCGATGCTGTTACCGTCGTTGTTGCTAACCACAACGCATAAAAACAGGCGCTTGTCCGTCCGTAGTGTGGTTATATTAAATATAAGAGAAAGAGAGAACTTTAAGAAATTAATATAGCCACTACAGTGACCATCAAAACGATGAAAAAATATTGCCGTAAACAGTTTATTTTGCGACACCACGAAACAAATGATTGCGTAAAATGAAACGATAGACGTTTTTATATCGTCATCCGATATATATCGTTATATCGAACAGCCCTAGTTGTGGGCTGCGTTGACGCAAACTTTAGCTACATTTTTAGGTAGGTGCACACCAGGTTTGGCCATGCAGAGAAAAATGTTGCCCATACCTGAGCTAGGGTCAAAGCAAGACATTTGTACAGAGTTGTAATTTCCCTTTATTGCTACCACATGTTAGCTTGGTTTTGAACCTTTATCCAGTTCTACCAATATACATTATTAACTGTTGTAGTACTACCGAACCAGCATTCTGAGTGGATTATCAGATGAGTCTCACAATCATCTGCTTTTACATGCATGTGGCACACACTCTGTCTGTCTCCTATCCTCTGTGGAACGTGAATGAATAGGATGAAGTACTGAATAGCGGTTGCTGAATGCTATAGTGAGAAGAAAAGCAGCAGTGAGATGTTATCAGTGGGGGAAATGGTCTCTCCTGGTTGATTTACTAGTCATGTAGTGTGCTTGTCTGACTGCAGTATAGCAGATAGTGTCAGAGGGACATCAGAAGAGGCCCAAGGGACTGTCCGCTAAGAGATCAACCAGAAAAACATGTTATCAGTGACATACTGTGTGACCATGAGCTAATGCTGGCTGCGTTTTCACTATGAGATCAAAAGGGATTTTTAAGATCAACTGTCTGAATATTTGCTCAAAGCTCCACCGAAGCAAATTTATATGTACACAAGCACCCGTCTTATTAAATCAGAAGTTTGAGCCCTACAAGAGTAATGCAGTCCAATATTTCTAACTGAGATGCCATTGATTTACCCTGTTTGGCCAAATTAAATTCAGGTATGGGCACTGATACAGCAGGAAATCTGCTCACTACAGGAAGTCACATTCAATAATTAAGACTGAAATGCAAACAGTATTCTAATCAGCAGTGAGTAAGTACCCTCTCAGAAAACTTTACCTTTGAATATAAGCTTTTCTTTCTTCCCCATCTGGTTTTCTTTTCTTTTCTTTTCTTTCTTTCTTTGTCTTTCAGTGTAAACCATCAGGTATTGGTTGTGTCTGTTATGGTGGTTGATGTAAGAGTTTCAGCGACAATCTTTTGCCATCATTTCCTACAGCAGACATTCCCAAGACTGCCACGGCCCAGTTTCAAAATCTAAAAATCCACCCAAGCCGATTATAACATGAGCTCAACATAAAGTAATTCCTTCATTGTGTTTTTGTGCATTCATTTTGATCACTATTTGCTTATTTAGGTTGATTTCCTATTAACAAGCCTCTGCCACCTGATAGCTGCTTCTTTGTCGCTAGTAAGAAAAACAAAAAATAGACAAAATACTTGGTAACCACTTTACACCTACAGGAGCTGACTTGATAATGAAAACTTGTAGCATGAAGCTCCTGGTGCACAGTTCTTAAGTTTTCATTAGTTCTTAAAGTTGTCATTAGCTAGTTCCTCCATGGCCCACACTTTGGAAATCACTGTCCTCCAGGGTATCAGTGAGTCATTTAAGAAGATGCTAAATTTCTTCTTTTATGTATTAATGCTGGTAGAAATATTAGTAACATACACAGGGTTTTCCTGTATATAGAAAATCTTGGCGCTCAATAAAAGAATAAATCAGGACTGTAATTTAAAATTGTTTTTTGTGAGTTTTATTTCCTCTAGATTAAAATACTGTCAATAACTGGCAAAGTTTTGTTTATTAAAGTAATACTCATTCTTTGGGTAGTTATTTGTGGTATTGGAAAGCCTGTCCATTTCCCATTAAATAGTACCACATCTGAGTATGTGGGTTGCACCAATTAAAAAACTTACCTGTCTGGACCAAAACAGCTTATTCTACTATTGCATCTTGTTTTGACCTTCTGGTACCGTAGACAATCAGGTGCTGACAGTTAGAGTTCTGACTGGAACCTGATTAGGGCTGTTTAGCAATGAGTCTAGATTCTGCCTATGGCATTTGCATCTAAGGGTTGAAGGAGAAGATGTAGAGAACTCTATCCTGATTGCTGGACCAATAGGGTAACAGAGTTTAGTGGAGGCAGTATCATGGTGTGGGGCGACATGTCCCTCACTGGAAAAACAAGGCACTTGTGGGATCAGATTGGGCGTGCTGTTCGTGTCAGAGTGAACTACACTGCCACACTGGCTGTTGACTACAATTACGAGTATTAAGAGAGTTCTCCTAATGCTACAGTCACACAGGGAAAACAATGGCTGAAGACCATGGCACAATCAAAATTATTGTGACTGAACTTGCAATCAATACGATTAGATGATGATAAGTCTGCTGTTACTTTTCTACTGAATGGGATTAAGTTTGCAAATACATGCAATGTATTTGTGATAATGCAACAATAATACTGTGATACTTTGGTGAAAGTTGCAAACCTGTTGTCATCAACATACACAGAAATTTACATCAAACACAAATTGATATTAACTACAGTATTCTGCAACCTGAGCCAACCCTCATTTCTTTATATATTGCTTCCAGAGAGCCAGACTTACCTGTATTTTTAAAAACTGGTATTAAGCAGTATTTCTCTAAGCTGTCTGTGCCTTAACACTTAATCATAGGTTAACTTACTTATGACACATTCAAACATTAAAATTGGCACCTAACTCAAGGTATGAACTAGGGTTGTGTCTAGGGCTGCCACGATTTGTCGACTAGTCACGATTACGTCGACTATCAAAATCGTCGACGACTGATTTAATAGTCGACGTGTCGTTTGAAGCTTTGTAAGATCGCAAAAGACGCAGGAATAATAGCAGGATTTAAGAGTGTAATAACGGACTGAAACAGAAGATGGCAGCACTGCATGTACAAGGATGCCAGCTGCCGTTAAACCCCGAAGAAGAAGAAGCAGCTGTGTCCCAGAATTCATAGCGCGGCCCAGCTTAGTTTCCAACAATGGCGGTAGCTAGTTAGTTTTAATATTACTCTTATTATTCTTTCTGGGTCACAAAATAAACGTTTAACATATTTTCATGCGAGAATGTAGCTGTGTAAACCTCAAATATCGGCTCAGTTTATCAGGACACCACATATTTTCAAAAGCGCTCCGACGTTTTCGGAGACGTCTGTTACCCACTAGCTCGATAGCTAGCCGGGGGCTAGGTCACTAGCGCCGTGAGAACACCGGACTCCCGGCAAATTGTTTTCAAACCCACCGCTGTCTTTCGCGACTCAGGTTAAATATATATGAGTCACTTAGATAAATTAAAAATGTTGTTGTTTTTTTTTTTTTTTTAGTATTTTATTTGTTCCTGAGTAAATCGGTTTGGCTGAGATTAAAGTTATAGTTTTTACACAGCTGAATAAACGTCAAGCAGACAGCTGATTATCAGAAGTGTGAGATGCTGGAGAATATACTCCGGTGTCCTGTTATATTTTAGATAGCAAGGAGTTTATTAAACTTTACCAAAACAATCTGCAAATTTCATTAAAATTGAATAAACTATCATCTTGTCTTTATTTTTAGTTAGCACCTTAAAAGCTTAAAGCTGTAAGCTAATGATAGTTATATAAGAGCAGATGCTGCTGGTGCAATAAGCTGTAGTTTTACGTCCAATGGATGATGATCTGATTAGTCGACTAATCGCATAAATAATCGGTGACTAGTCGACTATCAAAATAATCGTTTGTGGCAGCCCTAGTTGTGTCTACACACAACAGAAACTGTAGGAAAAAAAACTGATTTAAATGATATCTTTAGGGACACTAGGCACAGCCTGTTGCATAAACACAATTTGTTACCATTTTGTTAGTCAAATCCATGAAAACTGCCAACGGGCAAGAAATAGAATTCTTGCATCAACAAGGTTACTCTTGAAGACCTATTAACAAAAATCTTGGCATATCTAGACATGTTACAACAGTTATTTAACTGCAAAATGACACAGACACTTTGAAATCTTGCTTTTGGCATATAGGAATATAATCAGCATACCAAACACCAGACTCGACTCCATGAGTCTGCTGTTGCAAAGAGAAATTGCAATTAATGTCAGACTTTATAAATTAGACAGCCATTATTTGAAAACCTATGCCAATCTGGCTGGGAGAGTTTGCGGTCAATCTGAATTGGACTAAAATTGTTTGACAAGTTGCCTCCCACCAGATAAACTATGTAGTCACTTTGAGATTAAATGTAGTTGTTTAGAGGTTGGTGGTGTTGCATGTCAAGCACTTGTCAGCCAGTAACAGCAACTACTTGCAATCGGATGCAGAATATGAGAAAAGATTATGCGATCAGGCAGATTTTTTGTTTGTTTGTTTGTACTCTAGTATTATTCTATCAGGCTGTCATATCAGTGTAAACTATAGGTGAAGAATCCTAACTTGCTGTTTACATGTGTTCCCATTTTAATCTACAAAATCCACACGGGCTCTTCCTGTAGATAAAAGCCGAAACTGGTTTATTAATCTCCAGGTCGGCAAGTATCGACAAAGGGCAGTTGTCAATGACTCAGTTATGACCCTGCAGAAAAAACTATTATGCTTCAGTATTCTCTCACTGCTGCTGCCTGCCTTTAAGTACTCATTAAGCACTGTTATGTATTGGTAGTGGTCTTGTATGAGTATGCAACTCTACGTGTAACTCTACATTCATCAGTGTTGGGAAGGTTACTTTTAAAATGTATTCCACTACAGATTACAGAATACATGCCCCAAAATGTATTTTGTAACGTATTCCATTACGTTACTCAAGTAAGTAACGAGTAACGTATTCTGAACACTTTGAATTACCTATTATATTCTCATGCTTTTTACAACCACATGAATGTACGATTGCTGTGTGAATTATTATTTTTACTGACGGTTACTCGCCACACCCCCCATATGGAAAAGATATATATAAATCTTATAAAGTTTGTATCTGTCTTGTGTGAAACTTGTATGAAAAGCATACAAGAGTGAAAACAGATATAAGATCCCTTGAAAAATTATATAATGAAACTTGTATGTTTTGGATACTTACTAAAACAATAAATGAAAGTAATGAGAAAGTGGCCACTTTCATGAGTAAATCATGTAAGTTTTTACTATTTCTTTTCCATATGGGCAATACCGACTAGATCTTTAAATCTTAATATAAAATGAGTAACAGTAGGGTGGGCATTAGGGTAAGGCTGCATTTTTGCAGCGATGTCGTATAGAAAACTGTTTTACGTGTATATAAAACAGGTCCGCGGCTCCAAACCGTAGTTAAGGAACCTCTGGCTAATACGTCGGGTTCCATGTCGGGCTCATAGCTGAAAACTAGCTTTACTTTGTTGTCTGGGTCAACTTTGCTTGCGAGAGACAAAGAGAGGCGTTGAAAGGCTGCTCCAACGGAACTTATTGTTTCGGAGGAAAACACGAACACAGTGTACAGTCGAGTTTTAATAGCTTACTTACAACTGGGCTCGTCAGGCACTGTTCTTGACTGCAGTGGTTATTATTATATTTACATGCTTCCAGCTCCCATTTCTGCTCGGTGACAGCTCGGACCTTTCCACTCTCCTTTTTCTCCCTTCCTCGCGCTCACAAACACATAACGGGTATGGCAGTCCATTCTCCCTGGAGTACGGACTACACTGCCCATGAAGCTACATTCTTTAGGGCTATGCCTGTAACACTCTGCCTATTGCCTTTATATTAAATCATTTTTGTGAAGAATTTTTTAAAATATTTCTTCACGTCATTATGCAGGCCGCAAGTAGAGGTGACATGGGCCGCAAGATTGAGACACAGACATGAGCCTCTTAATGCGTGTTTTATTTGGGGCGTGGAAACCAAAAATAGAGAGGGCATAGCCGAACATATGAAACAGGAAAATCCCTTTATTTCAGCAAAGTAACTATATTCTGAATACCACCTTTTTAAACTGTAACTGTAACGGAATACAGTTACTCATATTTTGTATTTTAAATACGTAACGGTAGTACATGTATTCCGTTACTCCCCAACACTGACATTCATGTAACTCTACATTTATTATACAGTTGGGAGGAAATTATTCATGATAATGCAGATTAGACTACAACTAAAGTGTCATTTTTTAGCACTGTGGCTGAATGTAATATGACAGTAAATATTAATACACTGTAATTTGTTCAAACTGCAAATCAAATTCACATCCTCAGATACGCCGCCTTGTCGAACTAAGTCAAAAAAAGCCAACAAGACTCACTTTGCTATTATGTATGATAAAGAAAAACATAAATTAGAGTTTTGTAAGGATTAGTAAACTGTTGAATATTTGCATACCTGACTAAGTAATTATTATTTTTTAGTGTAAAGTTTTGTTTCTAAATCGAGGTCTTACAAAGCCTTTAAAAAATTTGTTGTGTTATTTATTTCTTTTTTTAATGAATGGAGCAGGAACACTGGCATAGTAGTGAAGTTCAAGGTCTGTTGCCAGTTTAACTAGTTCCATTTTAAGCTGTGTGTGGGATGTCGGTGTCAGTGGTCAGTGTTTATTTGAGCTGCCAGTGGGTAAAGAGGGAGGAAAGTTTCCGGATAGGTCAGAAGACCATCATCGACCAAAAAATGTATTATTTTTGTAACAGTTAACTCTTCATTTGATATTTGTAACCACTGGACTGTAATCAAAATGCCTATAGGAAAAAAGTAGGCTGTCAGCAAAAGACTGGAAGCTTTATGTTATTGGATAAAACTCATCAGAAACAGAATATTTTATTAATCCCAGAGGACATTATGTGGTCACAGTTGCTCCAAGACAGTAAGAACATTAACTAACAAGTTAAAGTACCAATCAAATATTACAATATTTTACAAAATATTGCAAAATAGCTCTAATATATAAATATCTCAATATATTACACTCAATTAAATATAGATAAAGTTGTAATTGAGGTGCCCCTCTTATCATCCCGACTTGATGTTATTTTCTCTGTAGAGACTGTGCAGATATTAACGGTGTGCAACTACTGCAGTGTGTACTTCTGCTTTTAGATGGAGGAGTTGTACAGAGAGATGGCCGCAGGCAGGAATGATTTTCTGTGTCGTTCAGCGGTGCATTTGGGTAATCTCAGTTTCGCACTGAACATGCTCCTGTGACTGGCCAGCACGTCATGGAGTGGTTGGGAGAATATTGTCTTTAGCTTAAACGACATCTACCTCTCTGACACCGCCTTTAGAGAGTCCAGCTCCACCTCCGCAATGTTACTGCTGTGCGGATCAGTTTTCTGGCATCCACAACCCTCAGCCTGCTGCCCCAGCATGCAACAGCAGACAGTATGGCACTGGCCACAACAGGCTCATAGAAAATCCTGAGCATTGTCCAACAGATTAAAAGACTTCAGCCATCTCATAAATAGTCATGGCTCTGGCCCTTCCTGTACAGTGCATTTGTTTTTAACCCAGTCTAGTTTATTGTCAGTGTGTACTTTGAGGTATTTATGGTCCTCCACCATGTCCACATCAACTCCCTGGATTGAAACAGGGTCCACAATCATGTCCTTGGTCTTTATTACGTTGAGCTGCAGATGATTGTGCTTGCACCATATGACAAAGGAGTCCACCACAGCCTCATCGTCTCATCACCCCAGCGGATGCATCTAACCACCGCAGAGTCATCAGGTGCAGGTGTCGGTGCAGCAGCTGAAGTCTGTGTTGTAGAGGGTGAATAGGAAAGGGGAGAAGATGGTCCCTTGTTTTGCTCCAGTGTTGCTGACCACCATGTCAGACACACACAGTGTTAAAGACGCTCAAGTCAAACTTGGGATATAGTTTGTAGAGAAAAAAAAGTGGTAATAATGTATTGCAGTTTATGGTATTGTAATACTCTGCATATGGAAAATGTTTATCATTGAAATCGTATCATTTTATGAATTAAGATTTCTGATGATATTGTGGACTCTACAGGGATTCCAACCTGTAGTGAAAAATTAAACCTGGACAGTTCTGAAGCTTTTGATGTATAAAATGAAGGGTATGTAATGTTGGCTGTTTCTAAGTAAACTGACATAATGTGTTGTGTTGTGTACGTGCCACATATTTTAGCAACATTTCAAATATAATTAGGTTATTGAAGAATGTGTTTCTGACTCTTAAAAGGCTCTTATATGGGCTGCCAATTAGGAGACAGTGGGCTTTTAAGAAGACACTATGTATACAAAATAAGTACATACAGTATTTGGTTGGAAAACAGTTTAACTAGCCCCGTTTAATTGCTCTTAATTTTGACTGTTTTCTCATTGTTTTCTACTTTTACACTAGTCTATTAGTTTTATATTTTTTCTCCAGTTTAATGGAGTCTGAAATTAGTCGCCAAGAACATCTCTAGTCCATTTACCAATGCACACTGTTCCCAGTCAGTGTGATTATGTTCATTTGCAACAAAAAGTCACAAACGAGCATAATCCTGAGTAAGTAAGATTGGAGAAGGCAATTTTTCCCCTTTTACAGAAACTTCAGAAGTCAACAAATCAGTGATGCTGAAAGGGGCCGTGGCAGCAATCAAGGACTATTTTCCTATATACCTATCTTTGACTGAAAAAACATCAAGTTCAAACATTTTCTCTGGGTCTGGAATTGCCATTCAATAAAATACAGAAAATAACTGACTAAAGTACAAGTGGACAAGCTCTTTGAAGGAAAAGTCGGGGGAACAATAAAGTAATGCAAAACCAAGCATAAGCTTGATGTGTTAACAAATGTCTCAGAGGCTGAACTGTCCTCAGATGAATATGAATGAACTTTTACAGATGTATGTGGCTAACATAAAAGAAAATGTTAGAATAAGAGGGAAAGGGGTATTTCCAGTGTGTTAAATAAGATTGAAATGCAGACTGGTAGCCTAATCGGGTTGTTCTTCTGTTCCCATTGCTGCTGTAGTCTGCCTCCATCAGGGAGTGCTGTTAAGAATCTGCAACTATGTTCCTTCTCATCTTCCTTCCCTACTTTAATCTCGACCCGAGTGCTTGGTTTTACAGTGAGTGAAGTGTGTCTTCTAAGCTTTGGTGAAGGAGAGACAAGGTTCTTCAAGTCCCAGCAGGTCTGAGAAGCTTCTTATGAGGCCCCTTAAAGACAACTTTTCAACAGAAGTGAGATCCTGACTGACTACAGCATTTTGCTTCTCTACAGAATTCTAGTGAAACTTCTGTACATTCTTGATAATTATTTGTGTTGTCCACATTGATGGCAAAAGGTGAGGAGCATAAAAATGATGCCATCACAAATGGCTTCATTTCTTGGGAGTGAAATGCTCTGAACCTATAGCCATTTCAGTCACGAACTGGATTAAGCACAGATAGAAGAAAGCATTTCCCTGCTGGGCATCTGTCCTACCCAGTGGCTCATTTCTTTCACTTAGAAGAGTGGTGGTCTTACATTAATGAAGCCTGTGTACCCAGGATGCTTCAGGCCAGCATTGACTTTTGGCTGTTTACTTGACTGTCTTTCCCTGGAAAGCTGTCAGGCCAGACAAGACTTTATGATGCCATTAAACATTAGCGTCAGACTGCTGAGGGACTGGATCTGGTCACTCTGAGGTTAAATTAGCTTTTTTGGCAGACAAAAGAAATGCTACTGAGCTTAGAGCAGTATCAGAAGTGGAGCCATCAAGCCTAGTGTTACCTCAATATAGAAAGAAATTAGGTTATTCGGTTGACTTATGAATGAGCCATAATGAAGGTTTAAGGCTTTTGGGAATAGTGGCTTCATTACAAAATGCTTTATGTTAATAACTGGCATCTCCAAAAATAACTGAATTCAGCCTAGCAAAAGGATTCAATAAGGCAAAGCGGGCCTGATTTTAAAAGGGAACATAAGACATACAAAAAAAGCAATGAATGATGTCATAATTACTGCTTCAGGTAGTCTTAAATTGATAGGTTTTTACCTCAGTGACCTGGTGCTGATCATAAATCCAGCTATGTCCTGTAGGACACATTACTAAATATCAACGAAACACAAACAGTACTCATCACACACATTGTTGTGATGTTGTGCGATCATTGTGTAAAGATCTTTTGTGTGTTAACAGGACTAAATAAAGAGTTATACGAATACACCTTATTAACCTTATTTTGAACTGCGCTTCCTATTTTAGTCAAAGTTCTATTTGCCTTTTTTTTTTTTTTTTTTTGCCACATGTTAGTTCTCATATGTATATATTAGGGGTGCAACGATATTCGTATCGATATTGAACCGTTCGATACAGTGCTTTCGGTTCGGTACGCATATGTATCGAACAATACAAAATTTTTAATTTTATCAACTTTTCTTCTGACTATGCTGTCTGTGTTGAGAGCTCAGTGGATCTGCGTTCGACTACTCCGCCTAGGCTGCACTGTCAAGCGCAGATCCACTGAGCGCAGCGCAAGCTAGCAAGACAGAAGCTAAGCTCGTTGCAACATGGCAAATTGAACCTCCCCCACCCTCATTCAGATCTGGCCTTTGGAACTATTTTGGTCTTCATGTGAAGTATGACCCTAAAGGTAAGCGCGTCATGGACAAAAGTAAAACAGTATGTCGGATGTGCACCGCAATGCTCAATTACATGGGTGGGAACTACTGCGTTAGCGCAGTTTGCTCGTTAACATGTTGATGCTGTCCAGCCCCAGGCACGGGGCGATCCGAGGTAGCTTGTTAACGGAGATTTGCCGTGTTGTGGCGTTAACGTCATTTCAGATTAACACTGACAGCACTTGTGGGAACACAACGAATATGACTGCCCATTTACGCCGACATCATCCTAGTGCAAAGACAAGTGGAAGCAGACAAAAACAACAAGCATGCATGCTACAAACTTTACCCGAGTCATTTAGACAGCCGTTAGCACATGATTCTCCTTATGGGGACCTGATATGTTTAATATGCTGCTGAGAATATAGCCCAGAAGAAGCGTATAGTATAGCTTTTATTTTGGAAAGAGACATTTCTCTGTAATAAACTCTCTTTTCCAAAGATGAGTGATTTCTCGATCAGATAGATTTATTATTTTATCCCTTTGTTGTTTCAGCAACATTAAATTTAAAAACTGTACTTTTGAGTTAAAATATATATTTATAATTTTAATAAATGACAAATTAAAAAAAGCATGAGCATTTTTTGTATCGAAAAAATATCGAACCGTGACACCAAAGTATCGAACCGAACCGTGAATTTTGTGTATTGTTGCACCCCTAGTATATAAATATGATGTGCGATGTTGTATCTGTTACTCAGGATATCTGCAAGTCCTTAAAAAGTCTTTATTTGCTAATTAAAATATTACAAAATTATTAACTGTCCTAAATTTAGTTTGAAGGATTCTTAAATGTTATTTGGATGTTTCATAAATGAGATTTTGAAGTACACAATGTTTTCACCACCTGTTCAGATTTAGATCACGCAAAATGACATGAATTTAGACGACAGAAGACATGACAAGCAGAATTTAAGCTGTTCTTTAAGATTTTGTTCTTTGTAGGCTTTTTTTTTAAAATACATTTTAAAAAAGTTAATTGTAATAGTAAATTGATAAGACACATTATACTTCAAGGTTGGTTCATCTATATAAGATACTTTTGCCTGATACATATACCTAGTGGGGTCATTTTGGGTCCATTTTCAGGCCACACACATGTTTCATCATAGTAACTGAGATTACACTGCTTTTCAATCATAACTACCACAATCCCTTCATACCTTTTGTTACTGCTCATACTAAAATCCAAGTTCTCCTGAAAAGTCCTGAAGAAGCGTGAATGCACAGTAGCATTGTCTCCATAAAACACATTAAACTACTAAATTATTTCCTCTGGGTCTTAATCACCTAACAGACTTTGTTCATCTTATTGTCCCAAGACCTCACATTCCCTGTGATGATAGCTGGAACAGGTGATTTATATGTAAACTTAGATGTCTACTTTGCTCGACCTCTGAAGCCTTGTTGTCTCCCCCGTAGCTCCTCTGGGATTACAGGCCTTCCTCCGGGCAGTAAAACTGTCATGACGATTAGCTGCTGCTGATTCCAATAGTGCAATGTGAAACCACAATTAGACTTGCAAAACTTGACTTGCCATTTATATTTTTTAAATAAATTTTAATGGATGATAAAAGTCATAAAAATAATAACATTAAAATAAACTAAAATTAAATTGGTATGAAACATTAAATTTGTGGTTTAAATGTAGACAACAGCATCTTGGTGCAGTTGTTAACACTGTCATCTCACTTACAGTATATAGGTGTTGGTGACCTGTGCAGTGTGTATTCTGCGTCTTGCTGTATGACAGCTGGGATAGGCTCAAGTCCCTGCCCCAGAACACTGAAATGGATAAGTGGATGAAGATAGATGGATAACTTTAGACAGCCTGCTACCACCGAGGAAGCATGTAGTCATGCCCAAAAGTTTTTGATTGAGTTCCACCAGTTCAGCTTTACAACAAGATGGCAAGGTAGGACGAACCGTGACAAATTCTCCAAGGTGCTGGGAACAATTCATACACAAAGTACCTTTAAAAAAAAAAACAAAAACAGAAACCTTGCACGATACACAATGGATAAAAACTGGTGCTAACATCAAATTTTGTGGTTTGAATCATTCACACTTCTCTTGTAGCACCAAATACATTTCCACAGTACAGATTTTTTTTTTCAGTTCCCTTTTAACATGGTCAGAGAATAACCAACAGAGGATACGTCTTTAAGCAAGAGCTACACTTTGAATCTAAAATATAAAACGCATACTAAGCAGTAGAGGCTGCACACCACAGCTAGTGCAAGCATAGTGACCCAGTTTTCAAAAGAGCGTTGACTAAGTGGGACTTGGATCATCATCCTTACTTTTATTCTGAAAAAGATCCTGATAACAAGGAGCCCTTACATAGTGGTTCATGCTGTATTTAATTGGTGCACCATAATATACTGATTTTAACAACTTGTGTTTTTATGTGTAGCAGGCCTGGGTTTGACAAAAGAGGATACAGGGCAGTTTTAGATCCTTGTGTTGTGATCCCTGGTGTTGATGGAGAGGAATCCTGTGAGTTCAGTGATAAATGTTCTTCTTTCTGGAGTTTAACACTGAATTTTGAGCAGAGCAAGCAGTTTTCCTTTGTCTTTTGAGGGCATTAAATAGCTTGAAATTAAAATACTGGTGAGCAAATTTCCATTTTTTTCACATATTGATGATGTGGAGACAAAAAGCAATTAAGCTCTTTGCAATAATGCAATTAGACTCTTAGTTTTAACCAACAGAGAAGGTTATCCCCCTTTAATTTGGACACTTTAATGATAGTATGTGAGGAAAATGAGGGAGCATTTGTTTTCTCTACTTAAATTTGTGTAGCTGATCTGCGGATTCTAATTGGCAACATTCTCACCAGTCCAGCTCTCTAATCTAAAAGCCACCAACAGGCCAAATATACCGCAGTCAAGTTAATTTAAATTGGGCTCTACCAGCATGATGAAGAGTAAGGCACAGTGCCAGAATAACTGCATCTGCAGTTAGTCCCAGTTGGAGATGGTATTTCACTGAGACAAATGAAGACAGACACTGAGAGAATTGGGAACCCCCAAATTAAAGGCATAGCACAGTAAGGATTGGCCTAGATTGATCCCTTTTTTGAAGCATAAAAGCAGCATTTGTTTTCTCAAGCATAAAAGCACTGTCGACTGTGTGAGTAGATAAAAAAAAAAAAAAAAAAAAAAGATGTTTGCATTTTTTAGTTTTTCTAGTATGTTCAGTCCCTTATCTGAAAAGGACACTACAAGATTAGCACAGGTAATGTTTTATTCAGTTTTTCTTGTAATTTGGTTTGTAAGATTTTTGCTTTTGTAGAATTCTAAAAAAACTACAAGAAGAAAAGCACGGCTCCTTTGAAAGCTAATGGGACTGGCTTGGAAAGATTGCATAGTTGTAAGTCCACATACTGCTGTGCTTTCATAGTATTTTACATGTAATCACAGTGCTTTTTTTTCATCAGAGTTACATATTCGGTTTCTGACTGAGGCAACTGTTGTTGTGATTTGGTGGTACATACAGTGGGGCAAAAAAGTATTTAGTCAGCCACCGATTGTGCAAGTTCCCCCACTTAAAATGATGACAGAGGTCAGTAATTTGCACCAGAGGTACACTTCAACTGTGAGAGACAGAATGTGAAAAAAAAATCCATGAATTCACATGGTAGGATTTGTAAAGAATTTATTCGTAAATCAGGGTGGAAAATAAGTATTTGGTCACCTCAAACAAGGAAAATCTCTGGCTCTCACAGACCTGTAACGTCTTCTGTAAGAAGCTTTTCTGTCCCCCACTCGTTACCTGTATAAAAGACACCTGTCCACAGCCTCAAACAGTCAGACTCCAAACTCCGCCATGGCCAAGACCAAAGAGCTTTCGAAGGACACCAGGAAAAGTATTGTAGACCTGCACCAGACTGGGAAGAGTGAATCTACAATAGGCAAGCAGCTTGGTGTGAAAAAATCAACTGTGGGAGCAATCATCAGAAAATGGAAGACGTACAAGACCACTGATAATCTCCCTCGATCTGGGGCTCCACGCAAGATCTCATCCCGTGGGGTCAAAATGATCATGAGAACGGTGAGCAAAGATCCCAGAACCACACGGGGGGACCTGGTGAATGACCTGCAGAGAGCTGGGACCAAAGTGACAAAGGTCACCATCAGTAACACACTACAACGGCAGGGAATCAAATCCCGCAGTGCCAGACGTGTTCCGCTGCTGAAGCCAGTGCATGTCCAGGCCCGTCTGAAGTTTGCCAGAGAGCACATGGATGATACAGCAGAGGATTGGGAGAATGTCATATGGTCAGATGAAACCAAAGTAGAACTTTTTGGTATAAACTCAACTCGTCGTGTTTGGAGGAAGAAGAATACTGAGTTGCATCCCAAGAACACCATACCTACTGTGAAGCATGGGGGTGGAAACATCATGCTATGGGGCTGTTTTTCTGCCAAGGGGACAGGACGACTGATCCGTGTTAAGGACAGAATGAATGGGGCCATGTATCGTGAGATTTTGAGCCAAAACCTCCTTCCATCAGTGAGAACTTTGAAGATGAAACGAGGCTGGGTCTTCCAACATGACAATGATCCAAAACACACCGCCCGGGCAACAAAGGAGTGGCTCCGTAAGAAGCATTTGAAAGTCCTGGAGTGGCCTAGCCAGTCTCCAGACCTCAACCCCATAGAAAATCTGTGGCGGGAGTTGAAAGTCCGTGTTGCTCGGCGACAGCCCCAAAACATCACTGCTCTCGAGAAGATCTGCATGGAGGAATGGGCCAAAATACCAGCTACTGTGTGTGTGCAAACCTGGTAAAGACCTATAGTAAACGTTTGACCTCTGTTATTGCCAACAAAGGTTATGTTACAAAGTATTGAGTTGTATTTTTGTTATTGACCAAATACTTATTTTCCACCCTGATTTACGAATAAGTTCTTTACAAATCCTACCATGTGGATTCATGGATTTTTTTTTCACATTCTGTCTCTCACAGTTGAAGTGTACCTCTGGTGCAAATTACTGACCTCTGTCATCATTTTAGGTGGGGGAACTTGCACAATCGGTGGCTGACTAAATACTTTTTTGCCCCACTGTACATAAAATTGAATTGAACTAATCTATGCTTTACATCACTTGCACTTTCCCACACTGACGGGCTCATTGGTGACGTCAGTGGTGTAGTCCAATAATCTTTCTATCCGACTTCTTCAGGCCAACCAGCCTCCACTCTGTGTACTTTAAATCTCATTGCCCATCTGTCATTCTCCCTTGTAACCTACCTCCTCCCCATCTATGCCTCTCCTCCATGTTACTCAGGCTCCTTCAAAGCCTCTATCTTCATAACCACCACCAGCACGTAGACTTCAGGAGGTCATGACCTAATACTATGGACTGGACTATTGGAGTCAAATCGCCAAATAGGTTAATTGAATTCTATACATGTATATCAAGAATTCCTTATTGAACTGATATTTGGATCAGATATCGGGGACAACAAGCCTAGTTGCATAGGCCTAAACCATCTGGCAACCACCGACCACTAGGGGAAAGTATGTTCTGTGACAGGTTGGCAAATGGTTGCTGGGAGTTTCTAGGTGAAATTGTTTGCAAAGAAGCATAAGGATGCAGAATCAAAAAGCTCCTTTGGAATTCTTTTGGCAACGAGCAGTTTGCCATGCTCGTCAGTAGAGGCTCATGGAGGAGCTAGCATTAGCTCAAACACTTGGAAAGCCGAGAAAAAGCAGAAGGAAGAGAAGACAACAAAAAGTAATTAAAGTAAAAACGAATTCTTTAACAACTTGCAGAGCTTTACTCAACTGAACTCAGAGTGTGGACTCAGAGGTTTCATAGCACCTGTTAAACTGAGCTGCGTGACTCAGTCTAACTTAGCAGGTTTGTCATAGGAGATAGGAATCTATCGGTGTTTGAGAAAAGTTGCAGCAGTGACAAAAAAGTGAATGCAGTTTTAGTGGCTGTCAGATTATTTCAGTCATCCATAAAGTGTGCTGATAAGCTGTGGTTGCGAAAAAATAGTAAGTGAAACAGGCTGCCAAGTTAGTCTGTTACCCTAATTGTGCTGTTGTAGTTTGCTTACTGCATTTCTCTATGCATGTTTGGAATGCAGTGTGAAATTTACTGTGCAGGGGAATCTGGAATATACGTGGATACTACCACATGACACATACCATCCATATTAATGTTGTTGTACACCCCCTGTGGGACTATAGCCACTCCCTGGTAGCAGCAGCCTAACCTATCATGGTAAAATACCCCATAACACTGCACAATCGCTTATGAATGGTTCAGAGACACGGCAGAGATCACTCCACATATGATCACCTCATCTGCCTCAGTTTATGTACACACTTCTTTGTGCTGCTTCCTTATTTTTTAGGGAGTGGCTGAGGTTATTGCCAATTGTTCACAAAGATGCTTGATGAGTGCCAACCCTATCATCAATATTATAGTAGATTTTCACTGTTTAGAGAGCTCTTTATATAAAATATTAAATTTTAAAATACCTGGAAAAAAAAGCCTGAGGACGAGCCAGTTGATCAGATTCTTGCAATGAATTATTAATGAAACGCAGTAGGAGCACAGCACATTCTATCTCTCTCTATCCTTTTCTCTCTCTTTTTTTTATAAGTATGCAGATTTATTTTCTCTTCTGTTCCAGCAACTGCTCGTCCTTTTTTTTTTTTTTTTATCTGTCACACAAGTAACAGACAGAAGAGATAGAAGTTGCAGAAACATGAGCCAGTGTGTGAGGATTTAGCTCCTGTCACTTAATAATCAACATTATTCAAGGCTGTGTCATACACAGCAGTCTTCACCACAAGTGTGAAACCACAGGATTTCTGTTAATAACAAGTATGTTTGCGTGAAAGGCATCAAAAGAAAAGGCAGGTGCATATTGCAGGTAGAAATAACAAAGAAGCTTCCAGTAGACAAGCAGTTTGATGGACACACATTCTATAGGGAGGATGTATAGTCTACATTAGGGCTGTGCGATATGACCAAAATCTCATATCCCGATATAAAACATCTATCGTCCAATAACAATATAAATCACAAAAAATTTAATATTTTCTGTAAATTCTGTGAATCTCGGGTAGGTGAAGTGTTTCCAGCTGGGCGTCGTGTACCTGGAGTCGAGTGTTTTAACCGATGCATGAAACTGTACATTTTTAGACATAAGTTGTAACGGCCGCCGTTTTCTTTGTGAGTATTTATTACACGGCGTGCTGCGGGGAAAAGCCTGTTCTAACGTTTGAGTCTAAGGTTTCTTTTTTAGCACCTGACGGCTCTTTTTTGCTTCTCCTCCCTCCATAATCTGCCCTTTCACGTGATTCAGTTTATTTTGAAAAGTCTCAACAGGATCTTGAGCTTTATTGTGAAAGGTTTATGTGAAAAATAAACAAGCGGACATGTGATGGTTTTACCGTCGTTGTTGCTAACAACAACCCATAAAAACAGGCGCTTGTCCGTCCGTAGTGTGGTTATATTAAATATAAGAGAAAGAGAGAACTTTAAGAAATTAATATAGCCACTACAGTGACCAACAAAACGATGAAAAAAATATTGCCGTAAACAGTTTATTTTGCGACACCACGAAACAAACGATAGCGTAAAATGAAACGATAGACGTTTTTATATCGTCATCCGATATATATCGTTATATCGAACAGCCCTAGTCTACATGTCTACATCTTTTTATGAATCTGACAGATATCCATGGCGATGCTGGCCTCCCAGAATGTTGCAGGAAATGTAGATGTGATTTCAGAAACTGAAAATGTATTGTCCGGTTTTAAAAAGCAAGATTTTGATAAAATAATCAGTTGCAGGAAATGCAATTTTACGATAACAAGAAAAACATGGCTCAGTCACAGAATCAAATAATACAGAAGCCATTCCTGTTCCAATATTCTCCCAGATAAATATCAATGAAAGGCTCTTTTCTTTCCAGATGGCATCTCATTCAATCAAGTGCTACCTTAGACCACAAGCTGGGCAGTAATTTAGTAGATTTTTATTGTTTATTTTGTGAATCAAACAAAACAGTCAAAAATCAGCTCTGTAATCATGACTCATCTCTGCATGCTTTAGAGGAATTACTTCATATTAGCCTGTGGCCAATCCATGCAAAAGAGAACAGGTCAGTATGTCAAACCTCAAATTTATGAAAATAAGGAAAATAAACATAATCACGCAGTTTAACCAATATTTATTTTGCATTTTTTTGGTCTATTTTGCAATAATATAATTTTTTATTGACAACAAGACTTTTTACAGGAGCGGCTCCCATCCATCAGCATACACACAGCTCAGTGATACACGTGATAGCTGGTCTGCCTTCATTAACCATGCACGCCACATCCATGTCTTGTTTGATGGATAACTTCTTGGCACATGAGTGCATTTCTCTGAAACATCTGACCTTTATTGACACAGTCCACTTCAATATACTGAGCAATGAAGGGCTCCATCTATTCAATACATGATTGCTTTCGTGAAACGCCTGCTTAAAGAACTCTTTTTGGAATATGTGGGTAGAATTAGCATTTTGCCAAATAAATGAAATCAAGTGACCTTATATGATGAATAGAACAAACAGCATCCTATTCATCACATTCATCAAGAGCTGAAGATGAATAAAAGATTATCATTTACACCCACAATCAGTACAGGTCAATGATTTTAACCCAGACAAATTATTTAGACAAATGTCTTTTTTTTACTCTGAGAATTTGGCTGAGAATATCTAAACGAGCCTCTGTATTTGTCAGGAAAATGTATAGACATAGTTGTGAAACTTGGTTAATAAAGTCATAGTCATCCAGTGCACAGTGTGAATACAGAGGTTTAAGTTCTGTTATAATTGGTTGGCTTTGATCTCCGAACTCTGCAGGAGACTGCTTATGATCCATCCCCAGAGAAACCTGTACTGTGCGCCTCAGTCAGCTCCAAAACCTCCAGGTTCTCATCCTTTTCCAGAATTGAAGACAACACAGCCGGCAGCTCATTCTGATGTAACAGCTTTACTCTTACTTGAAGGTCAGTAACTCTGTTTTGTGGCCTGAAGCTTGTAGTCATTTCTTTCCTGACTGTCTTAGCTGGGACTCCTCCTGCAGGACTACGAAAGCCATATGTCTTCTCCTATTAATATTTTAATTTAAATTTTTCCATACCTTCAGTTTAGGATCTTGATTTCTTTTTTATTAATTAGCTATATTTACATGTATCATTATATCATTTATGTAGTAAGTTGAGTTTCATTTTAGTAATAGTATTGTTTCCGAAACTATTTTGGATTGAAAGTTCTTTTGTATATTACAGTATAATTTATCACTGATAAATTGTTGTTTCTAAAAAAAAAAAAAAAGGACAGCTGGAAAATTTGTTAATCATGGATGCATAAATGTGCATCCGGTTCTGATATACATTAATGCAGTTCACTAGTGTTATGTGTGGATTCAAACACACATCTGTGTGTACAAATCTGCACTCAGAGTCGATTAGAAAGATTTCAGTAGAAATGACTGCTTGCCTGTGTCTGTCCACATATTCAAGCAAATATATAGGGGGGGGGGGTCATGCTTCATCCAACCTATACAGCCACATTGACGTATCGACGCAATGAACAGCAGCGGTGGAAGACGGATGAATGTGTATATATCCATTGGCTGTGACAGCTAAATTAACTGTTGCCAACTAAACTTTTCACCACCTACAGCTTGTTAAGAGACTTCTTTGTCTGATTAAATAAGATAAGTTGGAAAGGCCAAGGTTATAGTTAAGTATATGATAAAGCAAAGGACAAAGCAAAGTAAACATATACCTTAACATAGCATCTATTCCAGTTATGCTTCCCTCGCCTAAGCATGGTATTAATTATACAGTAATAAGGACTCAAAACAACATCATTGACTTTGGAGGCCACCGTTGTCAATATCATCCTTTTCAATAACAGGCCACCAGTTGATGTTACTTCTTCTCTGTGCTACTTGCTTGTGCTTTGTAGACATGCTGCAGGGATTGGTTTGCTGTCTGTATACATCCCTGAGAGAGGGTCTGTCATTCATAGCCACACTGTTTATTTTTTGACCTTTGCATTCGTTGTATCCATCTGTCCTTTGGCTGGCTTTGCAAGTGGAGCCGTGTCCTCTGAGGAAAGGCAAGGAGGAGGAGATGAAAGATTCATACAGGCACACGCGGCATGAGGGAGGTAGCAGGAGAGCTCCACCAGAGAGAGTTAATTAGGATCTCCCTTTCCCAGGCAATCACTCTGCTCTTGACATTTCATCTCACTTTTTCCCGAACAAATCTCCCTACGACTTGCAGAGACAGGCAGAGAGACAGAGAGGAAGTGCTTGACCTTGGTTAGGTGTTGTGCTGCATTGCTAGTTTTAGCTCACATCAGTCTGCCTGCCCATGATAACGTTCAACATGAAACAGTGGAATAATCCCACAGCTCTCCAAGCAACCTGTCTCTAACAGTCTGCCTCCTTTCACCTGAAAGGAAGAGCCCATTCTTTTGTCCTCCCTGGTGCAAATTCATTATTTTGTAGAAGAAGCACACATATAAATGTTCCACAGACACATTTCCGATGCCCATACTTTCCCTGCTGTATCAAAACCCCCAGAAAAACACATTCATACGCAAATCAGTCCCAATGGTGAGGTTAGCAAGAGTGCAGCGATACAATAAATGAACAAAACAGACCATCAACACTTAGGATTTTTTTTCTTCTCATAATAATAAAAATAGGAAACATAATCATAGCTTGGCTAAATTGAAAACCTTCAGTGTTCAGTGAGAGAGAGAGAAAGATCTGATGATCAAGCCATAACAAGAGAAAGGATTGGTCTGAGAGAGAGACACTGTGAGAGTGTGTGAGGAGGTAAAATGTGTTTATTGTCCCTGTCTCCCTGTCTGTCATTTGAAATTGGAGAAAGCAGACTGTATTATTGGACACCAGTGCCAGTCGCAGCCAATGATCTGGCTCCGTGATAGATCTGTTTAATGCTCACTTTATAGCTGGCAATCCCCTGCTGAGGATTTTTCAGAAAGCTGACAGAGTGGTGTGTAGGTAACCTGCACGCAGAGAAAGGGGAAAATTACTGTTCTGAAATTACTTTGACTCAAAGCTTTAAAGTGGCATCTCAGTCCCCTCAACCTTTTTCGACTAGGCCGAAATAGATGACAGAATTTCCTCACCTCTCAAAGGTTTCATGGTGATAGGAACAAACAAAAGTGGGAGTATTTGTGACAACACACATAATACGTATGAAACGTGACTTGCCTCTGACATCCTCACTGAGTTTTACAGCCATTCGTTGCTGTTTTTATGTAGTCTGGCATGAAGCGGTGCAAGGACTTCTTTGATTACAGTTCTGAGATGCTTGTCACATGACCCGAGGGGTCATGAAGTCAGTGGTGGGCATTCAGCAGGACCTTGGCAGAGGCATTACCAATTTGTTCATTAGACCTTTATATGGGTGTAGGTCAGTGGGGCTCTGACAGGTGTTGTTGAGATGAACGACTTGGTTGTAAACTCGCACACATTTCGATCTTCACTCGTCAGTGAGGGCAAACGCTTCCAATAGAAACAGTAGTCATGGAAATGAGGGTTACTAACCCTGCCATGCTTAATTCATAAATCAGCTTCTGTGACCGCTAATGAAGCCAGTGTTTAGCGGAAGAGTTTTTCCATCCAAGTGTTGTTTTTTTGACACAAGAAATAATGTCAGTGGAATAATTTTCCAGTCCTTTGTCAGATGTCTGACAGCTCTGAAGTGAAGTCCTTAATGATTTGTATAATTGTAATCATCTTTCTTTTTTCCATTTTCCATTGTCTTAGGAACTCCACTGTCAGAATAATTTCATTTTAAACATTTAAATAATTCTCTTACTACGAACACAACCCAAAGAAATACATTGCAGTTCACATTGTACTTCACTAGAACTCCAAGTTAAAAGTCAAGTCTTCCAGTTAGACCATGTCAAGTCTTCATGTAGCCTTATATTTAACAATTGTATGGTAATTTATGGTAATAACAGTTGCCTCTAGATTAAAGAATGTCACGGCTTTAAAGTGTTTTTTTAAAATTAGCTAAAACAGAGTCAGCTTGGACATTTTAAAACTGTTTTTCGGTGCTACAGTTGAGTGCTTAATTATCCCTAATTTCCTCTGTCAAATTGTCTTCATCTGCAGATGGGGAATGTTTGTCAAAAGGAAGTACTAAAACACATTCAGAGCCAACTGAAGCCGTGCAGCAAAATGATTGCAACTAGTACGTTGAATTATAAATAGCAGCTGCTTTCAATTTGCTGAAATTAATATTTTGAAAGAATGTATTTGGGGAATACAGTTATTTGCTTCCTTGCTGAATGCTTAATGAGGAACTGATGCCACACTCATGTTTGCAGAGTTTGCAGACTCATGAAATCAGTTAAAGAGACTGATGATACAGTAAAGAAAAATTCTTGTTACTTTACAATAATTAAAATAAAAATAAATCAAAATAAATGATCAAACTAAAATTTTGGCTAGGGAACTGTGTGGCAGCGCACCTAAATAAGATCATGTCTTAGAGGTACACACTGTCATTTCCTGTTATTTTCTGATTTCTCCAGTTTAAAACATTATCCTCGTGTGCACAGTAACTAGTGTTTTCACTGTGCTGGAAGTCTATAGCTCTATCTGTTTGGAGATATTCATATGGATCCTGCTGCTATATGAGGCTACAGTGAAGAAACATCTGAATATTAATCCAGACAAATGATCTGTGACACTATATTACCTATAATTTTCAACTAGTTGTCTCTGCTCCATCCACAGCAGGTCTGTGCTCTATGTTTGGGGCCTGCCCCACAGTTTGAGAACCACTGGTGTACACATATCGCGTATTGTTATTTCGGTAAGCTCTGTGTATCTTCATTGTGTAAACACTGGAGCTGAAATGTGGAAAAAGCCTGATACTCAGACTTTGTCCAGTCTGCAAAGAAAGGCTGGTTAACATATAAAAGGAGGGACTTTGAAGCTGAGACATAGCCTGAGAGCTGGTGTCTTAAGCGTGACAGTTTGCAACCCTGGTATAAACATTTTCCTTTTTTCATATTCTGTACACAGTTCAGTTCTGTTTACTTTTGCTCAAGGGCTTTAAAGTCACTGAAACCGAGTATGTGGTACAGACCCTGTGGAAGCTCCTCTGAGACCAACTTAGCTTGGTGTGCTTGCTGATTCAGGGTCATGCACCTTTGTGTGTCTGGCAGAAACACAATGAAATATGAGTTAAAGTTTGTCAGAATCCAAAGAACTTATTGTGCTATGCCCATCTTTTGAAGTCTTCTGTATTTTGTGTTTTATTGTCAGTGAAGTGTAAACTCAATAAAAGTGATGAACAGCAAGTTTATCTCTGCATCACTGAAGTAACAATTTTCATTTGATGTACTGTCTATCTTACTCTTATCTAAAGTGACTGAGTGGGAGAACACATCAAGTGCATTACTGTAATAATCGGGGACTTAATGTTGTAATATTCCATTAAAGTTGGGCACTTTGGCCTGTTAGAAATCCTGCACAGAAGAACGTTCCAGGAAAATTGAAGGGGGAAAATGAGTGAAGCATCAAGAAAGGTTAAGAAAGGATTATTTTACCATATAAGAGGACATTAGAGTAAGTACGGGACCAGGGGAAGCAAGTGACTGGAGCGCATACTGTGAAGATGATTTCATACAAGCAAAAAAAGTGTTTGCAACCAAAAGTTAATAATCAGGTCATGCAAGGCAAACATAAGACGCAGTTCTGTCATGTTGAAAGAGAGAAAATATGATAAGTATGTTTAACAGGAGCACAGAGGTTCAGCTTAAAGTTATGATTATGACACAATGAAAACGTTTTTAGTATAAAATCCCTTAATTAAAGATCCCATTCTTTTTCGTGGGACTTTCTCACCATTTATTTAATCTATAGATTTAGCCGCTCTTTCATCACCACACAATGGATGATTTTCAGCTATAAAACACAGATCTTGATAAGGCGTCAAACGTTTGTCCAGAGACATTTCAAACAATCCCCATCTTGAAAGAGACAAATTAGCAGCTAGCCTGCAATTAAATTGGATGTCATTTGTAGTGAAAAAGAACTCAAAGAGAAATAAGTGACACATTATAAAACTATCTAATTGTCTCGGTTCATTGCACGTTTTTTTTTTTTTTCTATTCTCGCTGATTTATGTCTTTCCCTGCAGTACTTAGCATGTCTGTCAGCGGCCATAGGTTCTGACAGAGTGTCCTCGAGCAAAACAAAACCTGTTTATCTTGGAGCCCACTCTTCCTTAAATTATACTTTGTCTGTTGAATTCCTTGAATATAACTACAATCCTGTCCTCTGAATCAACAAATATTTCCCCATCCTTTCTTTAATGTGAATCTTATCTGGTACATGACCACTGATCCAAAAAATTTGGCTTATTCTTTCTTAGCGTAAGCATGTACTGGATTCGTATACAGTACATGCAGATTTAAAAACAACCCAGATCAGATTGTAAAGGTTTAGAAAATAATCCACCTCATTTTTTTCTTTTTGACGTGGGACAAGCTGTTATTTTGGTTGTCTGTTACAGGGTTTGTGTCATTAAGCTGGACAAAAGACTCTTGCTTTGTTTTAATTGAACATAGGTTTATTTTGGGAACACTGATTCATTGTTCATTTGTCTGCATCACTTGGTAGATATTCATTAACACAAAAGAGACATGCATCAGCCTGTTCTAGTGCGAGTCATCTGACGGCATTTGTTTCGGTTTACTTTGTTTTATGGATCTGGATGTTTCTCACTGCTGCCCACTATGTAGGACAGGTGCTATTCCACCGTTTTTTAAATTTAAATCCTACAGTGTACAGTTCACCTTTGCTAAACTCTAGGGTATAGCGGCATATTGGAAAAATCCAAGTATTTTAATTTGTTAAACCATTTATGCATCTAAAAAAGAACATGGCAACAGAGATAGATTTGCAAAGATCCAGTGAACAACCCAGAACACTTTAATGTTCTTTGGGAAGACAAAAGTAAAGTGGCCATAATACATTGCATTACATTTACCAAACGTAGCATATCAGGACCTCATGGGCTTTAGGCGTCTTTTGGAGCTATAGGACCTAGCAATGTTGCAGTCTCTGAGCCATCCACAAACTTCTCTGTATACCTTAGTATTCTAGCGTCAAATGTAAGACCATCTGTGCAACAGCTTGGCCCAAATTGGGTCATGGAACAGAACAATGCTCCCAATCACACCAGTAAGTCTACAACAAAATTACTGAAAAAGAATCAAGGCAATGGCTGACTCGTGGGATGTGCTCTCTTACAAGTCACAATTTTCTTTTGATTTTTTTACAAGATGATAATTGCAGAGCACTGTCTGTTTTATACCTCATGAGTTTGTCATGATTTCCAAATGTCTAAACTTAAGTCAGAGATAATCTTATTCTCCCTCTCACACAGACAAAAAGCTTCCTCTAACTTTAGGTAATTTCAGGTAATTTGGTATTATACCACGCCCTAATGATTACTGATGTATATTATCATTGAATGAAATGTGCTTAGTGTGCTTGAAATTGAATTGGGAGGCGCACATTGGTTTTGACGCTGCAGGGCAAATACCGAGAGTCATTAGACGCGCTTCTGAGATAAAAACGTAAACTCTCTCGTTGTAGATTCAGCTCCCTCTGGCAGATAGTGCCTTATTAGGAAAATATTGTCTGACTTGTTTGTTCGCTCCAGTGTACAATTATCTCCACAAATATAACATACTAAAGACACAACAGTGAGAATAGCTTCAAGTCAGAGAATTTTAAGAGGTTGCCTGAACTTCCTATACTTGTAACATCGGTAATCCAGAAACAAGAATTCAGTCATTCATAAACCATGTCAGGTCAGTGAGACAGACACATTTGACAACAGTTACCCATTTTACCATGCATTTTATTTTAGAAGTTACAGACATATAAAGCCAGAATACATAAATATTGCAGGAGCTGAAAATAAGAGCAAGTTTTATCACTTTTTTCTGAATAGATTGCTGCCTTACGCTCTGCTGTCCTAGTTAACAGACCTGCAGGACATTTTTCCTAGAGGCCAAAGGGTCAGTAGCGTTTCCTCATGGAAATTCAATCTATAGATTGAACCACCATAAACACATAGAAACGTGGTGACAAACAGACAAAAAAGAAAAACAAAATAACCACAAAGCAATACACAAAATGGTCACAAGGAAGTACAAAGAGAAAAAAGATTAATAAAGATTTAGATTTGTAGTACCCCAAAAAGTTGATTCTGTTCATCTGGACATAGCGAAACACTACCCTCAGATGGCATTTCCTGGTTGATTGAGCATGCATCAAGACAGATCTGTTGTAGATTTTATTTTCTGAGGAGAGATTTTGTATTTAAAACCAGAGCTGATGAGAGCAGTGACATTAAATGGAAACCTTAAAGTTATTGCATGTAGGTACAAAATGTTGACCTGGAAGTTAAACCATAAACCATAACAGCTGAAGTCTAGTTTGACAGAATTTTGCATTTCAAGTACACCCTTTATGTGTGCACCTAATCTCACATACAGCCTCAGATGCCAGGCCCATTGGTCATTTAAAAGTATTATTTAAAATCATTAAACGACATTGGTCATTTAACAAAATTATTCATTAACTTAACAAATCCATGGTGTAATGGTTTAAGCATTCACACAACATAAATTGAAAGATCAGTGGTTTGTTCCTGGGAGGAAACAAAGATCCGTCAGGAATCCAATGTAAAAAAAAACACACCTGCCAAATCAAAACATGCAGAGCTACCCACTGTGGTGACCCCTTGTGAATAATGAAGCAGCCAAAAGCAGCTTTTAACAAAGATACTGTACAACAATTAAAACACGGCATCAATGGAGAACCGTGTTAAAACAGATAAAAGCATAAATATCAAAAGAATATCAACTGAAGGCCTGATTAAACAAAATGTTTTTGTTTTTTAAAAGACTCCACTGAGCTGGAGCGGTAAACTGTTCCAGAGCTTTGGTGCCACAGACTTACAGACCCTGTCACCCCCTAGTCTTTATGAGGGGCTACTAATAGATTTTGAGCTTGTGAGCGAAGACAGAGAACAGCAGTGTGCTTAATAAAAAGTTGGGATAAATATTCTGGAGCTTGTCCATTTAGTGCTCTGTATGCAGGAATGAGAATTTAAAAACGAATTCTAAAATCAACTGGATGCCAATGTAAAGAGATAAAATAGGGTAATGTGAGCCCACTTACTAGAGTGTGTTAGAAGTGTGGCTCTCGGTAGGGGCCGTGCTAACACCTGCTGCTCTCTGGCAGCAGCACCATGCTCTCCCATGTTTTAAATGCACCTTAGAACAACACGCAGCAACACTACACATGAGCGAGAGGAGGGAGGTTTGGGGTCTTCACACACCCCTGATCTCTGCTGGCCATCGGGGCGGGGGGTGGCTGGGTGGAGGTGTTGGCCGTCCGATTGGGATCTGGGATGCGGGGCCTCCCTGCTGCTGCGGAGCCTGGGGCGGTCTGCTTGCCTCCACCCCGAGGGAAAGGGTAACATCTCCTGGGTCTAGGTGCCGTTTCCCCCTCCAGGGGCGAGGGTACCTGGACCTGGGGTATAGAGTTTGTTTGGGGAGTGTGATTGTGTGTCTTTCTCACTGTCCCTCTTCCCTTCTGTCTTTCTTTCTCCCTTTCCTATCCCTCAGTCATGTCTGTCCCGTCTGTAACAACTGAAAATAAAATAAAATAAATAATAACAACAAAGGTCGATCAAATGGACCAATACGGCAAGGCCGTGATGATCCATTTGGCAAAGTAAATCCATTGGGTATCCTTGTTGTTCTTCAGACAACAATTCTGACGGCTAAAGAACCAAATGGGACAGGCAAAAAAAAAAAAAAAGAAGTGTGGCTGCAAAATGTTGTACAGAAAGACTGTCGTTTGTGTCTTTTAACAGAACTCTTATGAATAAGAATTAAATAAGTTTAAAAAAACATCTGGAGCTGATAGAGGTTGCAGTTAAAGCCCATTTTACAAGGGCAACTGTCAGCCCCTGTCAATCTGCCTCCATATCACAGACTTTGCAAATGCAGGTTGAAAAGAGACCCAGGCAGCAGTGGGCTTATGTGCCCGAAGGAACTGCAGTGACAGAGACCCAAGTGTCGAGTGCCACCGAACGTTGACTGAGTAAGATACCCCAAGTGATCAATAGGCAAAGGCAACTGTTAATGATCCTTCCACAGGTTCCTCCCTCGATGTCAAGTTCACGTCTTTGTCTGAGGCTGTGTGTGTGTGTGTGTGTGTGTATTACTTCCTGTTTTATTTTGCAGTCTCCTGTCTGGTTTGTGATGCTCAGTTTTGCTTCCCCTGTCTCGTTAGTTATGATGTAGTTTAGCACGTGTCTTCACTTTCCTTAATCACCCTCTTGTGTATATATTGTCTGCATCTCCTCTGTCTGTTGTTGGTTCTCCTTCATTGTGGGTGTTGTTTCCATCTGTCTGTCATTTCAGCTTGTTGTCAACTCTGTAGTCAGTCGGCCAATTAATTCTGTCCTCTGTTATAGTTTTGCTTTTGTTTTTCTTGCATTTTTTTTTGCCAGCAATAAAGCTGTGATATTTGGTTTTATTTATGTCTGTTGAGTCCTTCATTCTACTCCCTGCCCGCCACTTGCCCCGCTTCACATGACACGTTCTAGCAACAAAATCCTTATTCACCTTCATCATGTTATTCATTAAAACACAGACACATGTATCTCACAGTCATTATTTAATTTTTATTGTATGTGTACAACTGCAGTGGGGAAGAGCCATTTGTTCAGGCTTAGTGCAAACTGTATGCATAAACATGGCAAATAAAAATGCATAAATTCTGTGTGCATGTATATGTACAAGAAATTTCTCTTAGAAACACTGTTTAATAAGAATCTCAATAAAACAAAGCACACAGTCGTATGTTTATAAATACAAATAACCTTTACTGCTACTTTCCAGCCAGCTAGCTTTTTCATTTACTTTGGCAGAGCTGATAAGGCTCTGTGCTTGTTGCAGCTCATCCAACTACTGATTTTAAGCATGTAATTTAATCCTGGGGTTTGCCAGTAATTGATCTGAGGGGCACACAAAATGTCAAAAAGCAGAAGTAAACTGCTTTCAGCTTTCAGCATTGTTGAATATTATGCAAAGAAAGGTTGATTAGGAAGTGTATGGAAAGAGGTAACTGTCAATACATTTGAATGTATTCATACTGGAGCATTTGAATCACATATAATATACATTTAATTTATTTTTACCATCCAATCCAGTTTTGTGGGTTTGTGTTTCCTCTCAATACTGGAAAATGTTATTTTCTTTTTGTTATCATCTATGTCTTTTCTTTTAACTTACCAGCCAGCAACCTTACCAGCCCGTTCTCACTCCTGAGGCGTAACATGCCAACGTTTTGTCACGTCCCGCGGCGTTCCTGAGGAACGTGAAAGGAGACCTTCGGCGTTCTTATGGTACGCGGCGGGTTATGGCTGAAATCCAGTGCAATGACGCTCCCGCGGTAATAGACGTTGCAGCCCTGTATTCCAGCCCTAAACCTAACCTTATCCCTAGCCCTAACCATAACCTTTTTCCTGATCTTAACCAGGACTTTAATGATGTTAAATAGCGTGTTTCTAAGTGATTTGAAGAAAAAGAGAAAACATGTGTAGATTGAGTCCATACGGTTGTCATATTTCCTCATTTTTCCGAGGTCGTCATTTAGGAACGTGGTGGGATTGGTTCAGATCTCTAGATTCATGTATGTCCAAATTCCTTTGGAAAAATAAACCCCCACGTATAAGCTTAAAAACACTACAAAAGACTAGAACTGCCTAACTTTCAGCACTACTTCTTAGCCAACAGGCTTCAGTTTATCTCAGGATGGCTAAAACATACCCTCTTAGATGAACCTTGGCTAGATGTAGAACAAGCACTCTGCAATAATCTAGAGATCTCAGACCTACCATTTATCAGCTCAAACATCCAACGACATGAATGCTTTAAAAGCATCAACATCAGCTCTTCTCTGACAGCATGGTGAGAGTTTCTAAAATTGATGGCGTCTTCATTAATCCCATGCAAACGTACACCTATCTTGAACAACCCTGACATATTACAAAACAATAATATGATAAACTTTTCAGATTGGAGTGGTAAAGGAATCAAATATTTAGAACATATACTAGAAGGAACAGAATTTATTTCATTTGACGGACTAGTTACAAAACATGGGATCAACAAGAAAAGATTTTTAGAATATCAACAAATTAAATCCATAGTAAAAAAGAAATTTAAACCGGGTCAAGTTGAACTACAAACACCACCAAGTGTGGTTCAATTTCTTACTCTTAAAACCCCCAAATTACTATCCAAAATATACAGAATGCTTTCTAAAACAGATGAATCAATATCACTTCCTATTGCAAAATGGGAAGCGGATTTATCAGTTAACTTAGACCTAAACTTCTGGTCTCAGATTTGCTTAAAAACCTTTCATCTAATTAGAAATCCCAGTCTTCAATTAATTCAATACAAAATATTCCATGGAGTGCACTATACAGGTCATCGGATGTTCAAGATGGGCTTTACGTCTACCAACAACTGCTCACACTGCCAAACCAATTCACCGGACAATTATATCCACGCTCTTTGGTTCTGTCCACCAGTTCAGAAGTTTTGGCGCGAGATATGTGAAGACTTATCGAAGTGTCTGAAATGTAACATTCCAACTTCCCCCTTAGTGTGTTTGTTGGGCAGCTTAGATAATGTCACTTCAGAAAAGAATATCGCCCATATGGTTTTCACTGCCCTATGCATAGCCAAGAAAACAGTCCTCATGAACTGGAAAAATAAAAATAATCTTAATTCTAACCAATATAGAAATTATCTATTAGATTACATTGGTGTGGGGGTAGGGACAGGCTTAGGGCGTCGGGGGGTTCCCCGGAGGCATCTTCCTTGGGGGGCTCAACCCGGGGTAGCGGTCATGTCCGGTTAGGGGCTCTGTTGGCTCTCAGGTGACTGTTTCCTCGCGGCTGCGTGCAGCGGGGCTAGGGGAGGGTCTGTGCTGACGGACGTGGGTTACTGACCTGGTAGCCTGGCTGCCCCTGGGTGGGTCCGGGATGGGCGTGAGGTTCTGGGGGCGCTCCGTCTCTGGGCTGGGACCCGGACCGGGCCTCGGGGTCTTGGGTCCTGGTTGGTGTGTTGCCGGGGTTGTGGGCGGGTGGGTGCATGGGGGCCTAGCCCTGGAGCAGGGTGCCGCCGGTGCATCGAGCCACCTGGGGGGCTCTTCAACTGGTGGGGGAGATTGTCACATCTTGCAGGAGCTTTCCTCTCCTCAGGAGCTCCCTCTGCAGGAGGGGGAGATACAGAAGAGGTAGAGGAAGATCTCAGCCTGGGTGTTTATTGTCTTATGTAGTCTGGAAGATGAGTGGATGGTGGGGTGGGTGCAGTTTTGTCTGTGGTGGGGTTGGGTGGACTGTCCCGGGCTCTGTGGGGCCGGGAGGCGCTGCTGCACTGGTCCCCGGTCTGGATGGGCCTGGGCCCCCTTTCCCTGGCGGGTCGCGGAGTATGGGGGTGCCTACTGGGGTCAGCGGGGGAGCTCTTCCCTCCCCATCTCCAGCTGCCTCCCTCTTCCCGCTCCACCACAACCACCCACACATGCAGGACCTTGGAGTAGGGAATCCAAAGTACCATCAGGGTGTACACCCCACCCCTGGCGTCGTTGCCCACCTCTCAATGTTAAATACACGTAGACATTGAGGGCTAGCAGGAGGGACCATGCGCTTACCTGCTGCTCTCTGGCAGGTAGCTCCATGCCCTCCTGGGTTTTAAATGCACCTTAGAACACACATGCATCAACACTACAATGAGCGGGTGGAGTGAGGTTTGGAGTCTTCTCTCACCCCCATTCTCTGCGACCTGCTGGAGCGGGGGGGCTAGGAGGAGGAGTTGGCCGTCCGACTGCGGTCTGGAGTGTGGGGCCTTCCTGCTGCTGCGGAGTCGGGGCGGTCTGCCTCCCCCCACCGCAAGGAAAAGGGTAACACCACCTGGGTCTGGGTGCAGTTCCCCCCTCCAGGGGCAAGGGTACCTAGACCCGGTTTGTAGAGTACGCTTGGGGAGTGTGATCGTGTGTACAGCGTCTCTTTATGTCTGTCTCCACGTTGGTTGAGTGTGGAGTAAGTGCATATGAGAGCATGAGGGTGGGAATGGATGTTTGTATCTGTGTGTGCCTGTATGTCTGTGTCTATATGTCAGGTTGGGTGTCAGGCGCCACCTCTCTGGGGACATCTCAGGCCCTCCAAGGTTTGGAGGCCTATCTCCACCTACCACCACTTCCCCTGCCAGTGGCAGACCCCCTCAGACATCGGTGCGTTGGTGGTTCTTTGTGTCCGGGGATGGGCGTCCAGGTACACACCGGCTCACTCCTTGGCGGCCGCTTATCGGGGCCTGGAGCCTGGGGCTCGCTCGGGCCACTTCGGAGGTGGGGTGCCCCCGGCCTCTCGGCCTGGGGCTCGGTCACTCAGGCACGGCTGGCTGCCGGCGGAGCTCACGGGCGCGTCACTGCAACTCCCCCTGGCTTCTGCTCCGCGGCTGCTGAGTGAGCCCTCATCTGGGACTCTCCTCAGCTCTTTCTGGGACAGTGGCGCGGCTGCCCCTCTGTTGGTCTTCCTTGGTCTCTTGTGTTCTGGGGGCCTCTGGATGTCTGGAGTTTTGATCTCCTCCATACCTGCTTCATGCCCTGGAGGACGGGGCTGTGGCCCCCCCCACACCCTCTAGCAGATCATTACATGAAGGAACCTTTTAAAAAACAAAAAACAAGCGCGTCCATGCTCACAGGTGTACACACGGGTGATCACACCCACAAACTACACCCTTTTTGGCTCCTACCTCAAAGCACACTGTGTTCTGTTGATCTTATGTGCTGCACAATAATGTTTAATATTTAGTATTTACTGTCATATTCCCATATATCATTGTGATGTTGTTTATTCTATTACTCTTGTTCTCTTCTGCTTGTTTTCTTTTTTCTTTCTCAGCAGGTGATCCAGGTGATTGATATATGCATTTTTTTATTTTTTTTTTCTGCTCATTCTGTTTGTTTTTGTCTTTTGCCCTTCTCCCCCGTCCCTCTTCTCAGCTGCTTCTCTTTCCCTCTTTCTTTCTCCCCTTCTTTCCACCAGTCAAGTCTGTCCCGTATTCAGTAAGTGAAGAAAAAAAAAAAAAAAAAAAAAAAAAAAAGGAACGTGGTGGGTAGCCGAAAAGGTAACATGTTGACGATTTGGCACCTAGCGCAAAATGTTACGCTTTAGGAGTGAGAACATGTTGACCTTACATATGTACACGTCATGGTAAAGTTGGTGTGCAAGGCTGTGTAGGTACATCTGGTTTAAAGAAACACAATTGTCAACCAGATGTAGACGTACAGTAAATGAGTGGTGCTCAAAGAGGTTTTAATTTAGTGTAGCTGAGCATACTGTGGAGCATTGCAAGGAGATGGATGTTTTTCCACATTACAAGATGCATACAGATAATGGATGCAATATAGAAAAGTTACATTGTTATTTTTTTACCCATATTTATGCATATTAAATGTGGGGATTTTAAAAGCCTTACTCTGTCTTTCGTTGACATGTTGTCACACTGTGCTATCCAGTATCACATATTAACTTAAGCATATTTAAATGTTGGTCAAACAAAGGCAATATTGTGACTGAGGAAGATCTAAAACATGTTAATGCCTGACTGTCACAGTAATGTCTTTCATGTGTTATTTAATTGAATGTCATTCAGGATTTTGCAAAAACATTAATTTCACTGATATACTGTTTGTCCCTCACAGCCGCCTTATTGTCAGATTTCCCGTCAACTTTACACAACAACAAATATTAAAAAAGGGCTTCATTTAATTGAGTGGGATGTCTATGTTTGTGCACGTGACAAGCAAGGGTAATTTCATTAACACATAGTCAGGATCAGACGGTAGAACGTTCTGAGTTCTTCTACACATCTGAAAGGTTAGCCGCTGCACACAGTGTACTGATGGAATTGTTTGTAATAAGCTCAGCTTCATCAGAACTGTCAGTGCATTTTTATTAAGACAAGGTTATCATTATGCATACAATTAAATTTCAGAGTTGGAACATCAACTTCTGAAGGTAAATTTTCTGACAGCTCAAATAAACTTACCGGTCACTTTATTACTGTTGGTGCTAGTTCTGGGTTGGAGCCCAGTTTCCTTTTAAAACTGCCTTAATTCTTTGTGGCACAGATTCAACAAGGTGTTGGAAACATTTGTGTGTGATTTGGTCCATATTGACATCATTGACATGACCATGTCGGTCAGCAACAACACTGATTTAGGTTGAGGCATTTAAATGGCATTTAATATCCCGACATTTTTACAGTCTTCTGCTGTGCTGTTTTGAGGAGTCTGGTATGAGTTATAGTTTCCTGTTCTTAGTTGACATGGGTGGCACCTTTTGCTTAATCCCATATGTTTTAAGGTTCTATGTGTTGTCCATCGAGAGGTGCTCCTCCTCATATAATGAGCAGTTTTTTGAGTTACTGTTGCTGTCCTGTCAGCTTGAAACATTCTCCTATGACAAAGTATTTGGGTTACCCTTTGCATGGATATGGAACTGCTGTTATAAGTATCCTAAGGTAATAATAGAGCCTAGGTGTATTTTTATTAATTTGACTGCCTATGGGTTATTTCAGTCTTTTTTAGGCTGACTTGTTTATTTTAGTGTTTATTTTATATTTTTCTTTGTTTATGCCCTCTACTCCCATATGTGCCATCTAGAAGACTAAGATTGCCCAAACAACTGCATTAGTCATCCCTGATAATTGGTTACCCAAAATAGCCACAGAAACAAAGAGTGCACTGCTCTCAGTGTGTGTGTGTGTGTGTCTGTGTGTGTGCGTAGGTTCAGCAGCAAGCCAAACTCCATTCAAAAGAACACACTGCATCGCCACTCTGAATCAGAGTGAAACTAAAACCTAAAAACAAAATAATACAATAAGTAAGGTGCTTAATACAATGATATAGTACTGCTCCACGTGTATCTGTTTGAGAATGCTTAAGATGTATTGTCTCTACTAATGTTAAAGCAAAGAGAAGAGAAGCTACAATATGTCAAATATAAAAATACAGTTATCAAAGCTCCTTTAAATGTCCTTATTTACTTTACAGCAGGTCAAGAGGAGCAATAAAAGACAAGGATATGTTTATATAATAGGCCATCTTATATATACACAACATGTGGTTACATACAGAACACAAACCTACCAACCTGTTACTAAAATCTGGTTCTCTACCCTTAAGTTAACAAGTTCTTACAGACGATCATTCAAAGGCATAATCAAGAAAGAGGTTTGCAGAAGATAATTACAGGAACCCTTCAGCACATGTGCACCTGCTTATCCCAGCTAACATGGCTCACAATTCGAAGTTTTTAACTCCGGATCCGAGCTGGCCGAGTGAGATCTCGAGGGAGAACAAAGGGAAGCGGCGGCGGCCTAGAGGGAAGCGAGCCGGCGTCAGGAACAGGCTGAGAGCTCGTGCACACCGCACACCTCTGCCTAGCATCCTGCTCGCCAACGTCCAGTCACTGGAGAACAAGCTTGACGACCTCAGGGCCAGGATAAAGTTCCAGAGAGACATTCGGGACTGCAATCTCCTCTGCTTCACCGAGACATGGCTGAACCCAGCGGTGCCGGACCACGCCATCCAGCCGGCCGAGTTCTTCTCGGTTCACCGCATGGACAGGACACGGGACTCGGGGAAGTCAAGGGGAGGCGGCGTGTGTTTAATGGTGAACAACAACTGGTGCAACAGTGCGAACGTTGTTCCTCTCACACGCTCCTGCACACCAAATCTGGAACTACTGTCCATCATGTGTCGTCCTTTTTATCTACCTCGGGAATTTACATCGGTCATTGTAAGTGCCGTTTATATTCCACCACAAGCGGACACGGTCACCGCCTTATGCGAGCTGCATGAGGCACTCACACAGCACCAGACACAACACCGGGACGCTGCGCTTATTGTGACGGGGGACTTTAATAGCGCCAACCTCAAACGCGCAGCGCCGAACTTTTATCAACACATCACCTGCCCCACCAGGGGTGAAAGGACACTGGACCACTGCTACACTACGGTCAAGGACGGCTACAAGGCACAATCCCGCCCCCCGTTTGGCAAATCTGATCACGCCGCCATCTTCCTCATGCCAAAATACAAACAAAGGCTGAAACAGGAAGTTCCGGTTCAGAGGAAGGTCGCGCGCTGGACGGATCAATCGGTGGCCGCGTTACAGGACTCACTCGATGACGCAGACTGGGGCATGTTCAGAAACAGCTCCGACGATGACGTCAACGTGTTTAGGGAAGCGGTTGTGGGATTCATCGGGAAACTAGCGGATGATACCGTGGAGACAAAGACTATCACAACGTTTCCCAACCAGAAGCCGTGGGTGGATAAAACCATCCGCGACGCTCTGAGATCCCGCACCGCTGCCTACAACACGGGACTCATGACGGGGGACATGGACCCGTACAAAGCCGCGTCATATAACGTGCGGAGGGCGGTGAAAGAGGCGAAGCAGCGCTACGGGAGGAAACTAGAGTCACCACTCCAACAGAGTGACTCTAGGAGCCTGTGGCGGGGACTAAGGACAATAACGGACTATAAAGCACCAACAACCGGTATGACGAACGCGGCCGTGACTCTGGCAGACGAGCTGAACACTTTCTATGCTCGCTTCGAGGCTGCAGCTAAGGTCTCCAACAATGCTAGTGTTAGCAGCGCTAACGGCTGCAGACAGGAAGATACTGCCAGCACCGGAAACGTGCTCGTCATCTCCGAGCATGAAGTAAGGAGAGCCTTCAAGAGAGTGAACACCAGGAAAGCAGCAGGACCAGATGGCATCCCAGGTCGTATCCTAAGAGACTGCGCATACCAGCTAGCTCCTGTGTTCACTGAGATATTCAACATCTCTTTATCTCAGTCGGTGATCCCCACATGCTTCAAAGAGTCCATCATTGTTCCTGTCCCGAAGAAACCCCACCCTGCTTCTCTCAATGACTATCGCCCTGTAGCCCTCACCTCAGTAGTGATGAAGTGCTTTGAACGCCTGGTCAGAGACTTCATCATTTCTTCACTACCAGACACACTGGACCCACTACAGTTCGCTTACCGTCCAAATCGTTCCACAGACGATGCCATCTCTCATCTCCTCCACACATCACTCACTCACTTGGACACTAGAAGGGGGAATTATGTTAAAATGCTCTTCATAGACTACAGCTCTGCATTTAACACCATAATTCCCTCCACACTCACCACCAAGCTGGAGCATCTGGGACTCAGCTCATCTATGTGTCAGTGGATCTCCAACTTCCTAACTGGCAGACCACAGGCAGTAAGGATGGGCGGACATGTCTCAGCCTCCACCACTCTCAGCACTGGAGCCCCCCAGGGGTGTGTTCTGAGCCCCCTGCTGTACTCTTTGTACACATATGACTGTGTGGCCACTACCAGCTCCACCACCATCATCAAGTTTGCTGACGACACCGTCGTGGTGGGCCTGATCTCTGATAACAACGAGACGGCCTACCTGAAGGAGATTAGGAATCTGGAGAACTGGTGCCAGAGGAACAACCTCCTTCTAAACGTCAGTAAGACAAAGGAGCTGATAGTGGACTTCAGCACTAAGCAGGAGAGGAACTACCAGACCCCCGTCATCAACGAGTGCCCAGTGGAGAGAGTGGACAGCTTCAAATACCTCGGAGTTCACATCACGCAGGACCTGTCATGGTCCTGTCACATCAACACCGTGGTGAAAAAGGCCCGACAGCGTCTCTACCACCTCAGACGCTTGAGAGACTTCCAACTGCCCTCCAAGGTGCTCAGGAACTTTTACTCGTGCACCATAGAGAGCATCCTGGCGGGAAACATCTTAACCTGGTTCGGGAACAGCACCATGCAGGACAGACGAGCTCTACAGAGGGTTGTGCGGTCAGCTGAGCGCACCATCCGCTCCGAGCTCCCTGACCTGCACTCAATCTACAGCAGGCGGTGCTGGACCAAGGCCAGGAAGATCGTGAAGGACCACAGCCATCCCAACAACAGACTGTTCTCTCTGTTGAGGTCAGGAAAGCGATTCCGCTCCCTGAAGACCAACACAGAGAGACTGAGGAGGAGCTTCTTCCCGCAGGCGATACGGTCTCTCAATCACACCACCACACAGTACTGACCCACACATATGGTTCTTACACACACACTGGACTTTCTGGACTTTGGTTTTGCACAACACTGGTCACTATATTCTTCATTTCCGGTTAATACTTGTACAGCTGCTGTTATTGTGTATATATTTATTTAGATTTAGATTTCTTCATACATTCTTATATAGTTCTATATTGTGTATTGTGTATTTTGTTGTACAGTTATTTTATTTTCAACTTTAATTTATATATTTATCTTTATCTTATTCTTCCCAGTTAAATTTACCCTTCATTCTAATTTGTGTTGTACAGTTATTTCATTTTTAACCTTAATTTATATTTTATTCCTTCCTAGTTAAATTTACCCTTTTTAATTTTTCATATTTATTTCCTATCTTATTCATAGCCTTTTCCTTTTTTTGTTTTCTTTAGGGTCACGAGCAGTTGTCCAAGCATTTCACTACATATCGTACTGTGTATGACGTGACAAATAAAATTTGAATTTGAATTTGAATTTGAATGGCTAACTTCCTGTTCTGGGTCAAAGTGTATGCCACATTAACAACAATTTGTTAAACCCAGGGCAGAACAAAGAGGTTTAATTGCAGCAATCGGGCTGCAGCAAACAACACGCTGGCGATCACAGTTTGAGAGCAACAAGCCGAGTCCCATTAGGTTTCCCAGAAAAATAAACACTTGGTTTTTTACAGCCATGTGGAAGGTGTACAGAAATTCTGTGTGTAAAATTAGCGTAGATTTTACTTGTTCCGGACAGACATGGCATCTTTACTCTATCATAACATTTTTTTTATGCATAACACCTGCCAAATGATTTGTGATACACTAAAAATGTAAAGCTCAGCACACAGAGAAATTCATTTTTAATTCCATTAATCAGTTAAAGCAGTTTGAGTTTGTGACCTAGTATGTAAGACACTGTATGGAGTCTGAGCTGCTACAGTCATGTTTACCTGTCATCATAAGAGGAGGGGGTGGGAACTGGAGGCCATTTTTGTTCTGTTTTTCAGGTAGCTAAAGGAAATAAGATAAAATTCTGCACAATGATCACAACTTTTGTTTCAACCAGTTTTAAATCATCAGCCAAGTTGTAATGACTAAAAAAATTTACTACAGTATCTAGTATAGTAAGTGCCCTATATAGATAAAACATACCAAATTGTCCAATTTAGATGCCCACTAGGACACCTTCATTCAGGCCTGAGTGTTGTTTAGGTAACTAGCTTTTTACTTGCTCTTACACAACCAAGGTCACAGGGCTTAGTCAGTCCTATCTACATGTGCTTGTTGAATTTTGAAAGATTCCTGCAGATATCCTGTTTAGGCTGTCAGATTTGGTACTCATGATTCATTTCCTCTGTGTACAGTTAAACCGAGAATGTTATCTGCACTCCTACGTGGTAAAGGTAGGCATGAGTATTCTTTCATTTATATTTATATTTGCTGAAAGTACTGAGTTTGTCCATTACTTTTGTCAAGAATTAAATGATTTTATAACTGATTTCCATTTAAATTTGGTGCCAAAATTATTGGTTCCCTTGATGATAGATTCCATAGAGTTTGGTGATTTTTTTAATACCAGCGTACTGAGACTGAAATTTAAGGTTTGTGCAGTGAAATTCTGAAATTCACACTTGGTTGCTTTAGACCAGCAAACTGCCAAAACGACTGCTTTTATTGGTGGTAAGACTTTCTGATGATCAAGTGCATTTTATGGGCAGAACCTGGATGTTCCTTACCCTATTAATTCCTATGGAAGAAGTAGATCATTCTTCACAGGACCATATATAGTCATGTGAAAAATATGTTCAAACAAATCATATGGACTTAAAACCTGTAGTGGAATCAAATAAGAAACAGTTTGATTTTCATTTCATTGATTTTTAATCCACCGTTACTTTAGCTGGATTAGTACCTGAGGTGTCAATTTAAAGGGCCATCAGATACACTAGGAGTTATCACAGCAGTAAATTATATGTATTGTGAGAGGTTTAACTAAAATATCTGATTCATTTTGCAAAATGGTCTACTGGGAATTTTTGCTTGCATGTATATACACTCAACAAAAATATAAACGCAACACCTTTGTTACTGCTCCCATTCCCCATGGGATGGACGTAGAGACCTAAAATTCATTCCAGATACACAATATAACCATCCCTCCCAAACAGTGGTCACAAATCAGTCCAAATGTGTGGTAGTGGGCACATCTGCCATATTGAGATAATCCATCCCACCTCACAGGTGTGCCACATCAGGATGCTGATCTGACATCATGAGTAGTGCACAGGTGTACCTCAGACTGCCCACAACAAAAGGCCACCCTGGAATGTGCAGTTTTGTCTCACAGCAAAATGCCACAGATGCCACAAGCAATGAGGGAACGTGCAATTGGCATGCTGACAGCAGGAATGTCAACCAGATCTGTCGCCCGTGCATTGAATGTTCATTTCTCAACCATAAGCCGTCTCCACAGGCGTTTCAGAGAATATGGCAGCACATCCAACCGGCCTCACAACCGCAGACCTCGTGTAACCACACCAGCCCAGGACCTCCACATCCAGCAGGTTCACCTCCAAGATCATCTGAGACCAGCCACCCAGACAGCTGCTGGAACAATTGGTTTGCACAACCAAACAATTTCTGCACAAACTGTCAGAAACCGTCTCAGGGACGCTCAACTGCATGCCCGTCGTCCTCATCGGGGTCTTGACCTGACTCCAGCTCGTCACCGTAACAGACTTGTGTGGGCAAATGCTCACATTCGATGGCGTCTGGCACGTTGGAGAGGTGTGCGCTTCACGGATGAATCATGGTTCACATTGTTCAGGGCAGATGGCAGCTGAGAATGTCCCAGTTCTTGCATGGCCAGCATACTCACCGGACATGTCACCCATTGAGCATGTTCGGGATGTGCTTGACCGGCGTATACGACAGCGTGTACCAGTTCCCACGAATATCCAACAACCTCGCACAGCCATTGAAGTGGAGTGGACCAACATTCCACAGGCCACAATTGACAATCTGATAGACTCCATGCGACGATGTGTTGCACTGCATGAGGCAAATGGTGGTCACACCAGATACTGACCGGTTCTGGGTCCCCAGACCCCCAATAGCGCAAAAAACTGCACATTCCAGGGTGGCCTTTTGTTGTGGGCAGTCTGAGGTACACCTGTGCACTACTCATGATGTCAGATCAGCATCCTGATGTGGCACACCTGTGAGGTGGGATGGATTATCTCAATATAGCAGATGTGCCCACTACCACACATTTGGACTGATTTGTGACCACTGTTTGGGAGGGATGGTTATATTGTGTATCTGGAATGAATTTTAGGTCTCTACGTCCATCCCATGGGGAATGGGAGCAGTAACAAAGGTGTTGCGTTTATATTTTTGTTGAGTGTATAATTGGCCACAACGGTGTGTCTAGTGCATTTTTAAAAAATTAAATTAATGATAAGAATGCGTTCTTTCACTGAGGGCTAAATTCAACTAGGGTAAGGCCTTAGATGGCTGAATATACTGCTATTATTATCGATTACATGAGTGGTGGATATATTAACCATTAACCAGCTTAAAATGTAAAAATAACACACAGCTTAAACTGTAATTTTGTGTTGTGGGAGTGAGGTTTTTGTCTAACTATCCGTTTAGTTTCTCCAAGGGACTCACTTTTGTAGGGCTTGTCCTTCAAAGGAATCAGGCACTGAACTGGGGCACGGCTATTGTTCTGATTAATTTGAGTTTTTAAATAATGTCAGCTAGAAGGAGGCCATCAGCTCAGGAGAGTAATAAATTACAACAAGGACAGAAAAGCTGTTAGCGGTGAAAATCTGTGTAGTTAAAAACACAATGTGAATGTCTTCCAGAAAAAATGAAATTTCAAATTTAAAAAATAATTTGTGCTATTAGGAGCAGAGTACGTGGGATGTTGTTTCGAGCGTAGTGCTTCAGTCTAAGGATTCAAACATACATGTGACAGACAAAGGCCCGCCGCAAGGAAGAAAAAATAGAAAGTGAGAGCGAAAGTAAAGAGAGAGGCAGAGAGCAGTGTTGCGTGTGCGATCTCCATTAGCTGTGACAGCCAAACCAGGATCACCGTGCCAGTAAAAGCCCACAGGTGAAGGAGCCAATTTTATAACTAAAAAGGTTTTCAATATTTCATTGATGGTAACGCTGACATTACCTATGAACTCGCCATATTTATTTTACATACCCATTTTAGGCAACTATGCTTTTTAAAGTGCAAGTTGTCGTATGTGGGATGGATGAAGATGAGTGCTTTGTGCAAATGGGAGCAGATACGGGCCCAGTTAGCATGAGAAATTAATGAAGGCACTAGAAGGTATATTTTAACTTGAATCACTAAGAAAATGAATGCGTATCATGGTTTAGACTTATACTTGCTGTCACCCCTGTCAGGTGAAAGCTCTTCTGAAAACACAGAAATACTTCTTATATTATCTCATACTTGAAAACATGCAGTAATTAGATGATGCTCATTTATACTGTACAAACACATGGGGAAAGCATCCACAAAATTTATTCATGTTATTCAGTGAGTTTAGAAGCATCCACAACAATCATGTGCTGCTAAGTTTTGGAGAGCTCAGAGACACCCCCCCCCCCATCCCAGCGCACCTCACTCCCTGCAGTTCAGCTCGTAATGACACAGTGATTTGATCCTGCAGAGAAAAGAGGCATGTGCATAAGAATGAAACACTAATTAAGAAATTCAGTCATGTGTGAACCTGGAAGAGCATATAGCATTCAGATTAAGTCGCCAGCCCTACTGTCGTTACCTGGCCACACCCCATCAATCAGATAAGACTTTGCAGCTGAAAGGACAGGATTGTTGCAAAGAAGAGGGAGCCTGTACTACTTACAGATACCACAGCAAGAGGGAAGTAATATGCTGATGTTATGCAGGTTCACCATTTATTGTGTTTAGTGTGTTTGTTTACTGTAATTGATAATTAGGTAGTTACGTAGTATAGTTGAAGCTGATGTTAGTGTTCTTATGGGCTCAAGACCATCAGTGAGTTTTGGGAGTGTGGGGTTTTGGGGCCCTTGTTACTGGCTATTATATCCTGTACAGCCATAACTAGAACTTGGTTAGCATTGCAGAAAATCAGACTTGTTTGCGATGGGTATTAGAGCCCACCAGGGCTGCCCTTTGTCACCAATTTGGTTCAGACAGAATTTCTAGGTGCAGGGTATGGAGGGTGTTGGGTTTGGTGGCCTCAGTATCTCATCTCAGCCTTTTGTGAGTGACCTTTGTCATGCAGGCATCACTAAATGATGACCTTCAGTTTGGAAAGTGTTGCAGCTGAGTGTGAAGTGGGTCAGATGATATTTAGCACCTCTAAGTCTGAGACCATGGTTCTCAGATGTGGGTTGGGAATGAGTTCCTGCCCAAGTAGTGGAGTTTAAGTATCTTGTGGTCTTGTTCAGAAGTGAGGGAAGAAGGGAGTGAGAGATTTTTTGACAGATTGGTGCAACACCTGCAGTAATGTGTGTGCTGCACTGGTCTGTTGTGATAACAAGAGCTGACCGCGAAGCCGAGGCAGTCGATTTACTGGACACTCTACATTCCTGCTCTCACTTCTGGCCATGTGGTAACCGAAAGAATGAGACTGTGGATATAAGTGCCTGCAATAAGATTCCTCCAAAGGATGCCTGAGCTCAGTGTTAAAGATAGCGAGAGGAGCTCAGTCATTCAGGAGGAGTTCAGAGCAGAGATGCTACTCCTCATCAAACCAAGCCAATTGGCTTGGTTCAGCAGAAAAGGATGCCTCGTGGACACCTTTTAGAAGTGTTTCAGCCATGTCCATCCAGGAAATCCTGGGGCAGACCCAGGACATGCTGACAAGATTATTCAAAAATTTTTATTGTCAAAATCATGTAACTATAATACACATACAGACAGAAAAAAATGAAGTCCAAATTCCGGGCATACAAATATAAATCCATAATAAATTATATTTTCAAATCAGATTTAGTTAAACTAAAAATATAAGTGATTACATGAATCCTAAAACACAAGTAAAATCTGTTGATACAAATATGAATGACACAGGCTAATAACATAAATCCCTTGTTGTTATAAGAATCAAATTGTAAGTCGCAGCTCTCTGTAATCTCAAAGATCTGTGAAACACTTCTCTCAACTCTTTAAAGAGAGATCTGCAGTTTATTTTCAATATTTCTTCTTGTTAACTGTCCACTATGCTTTGCTTATATAGAGAATAGTTTTTCTCTTTGTTAACAGTTTCTAGAGTTTTGGAGCAGCTTGAAAAATAGCAGAGTCGGCCATAGACATTGTTGATGATCTGATGCGGAGCTTGTGTAGATTCCTTCTGTTTAATCTTCAAGTCCTTTTGAAAGCACTGGTGTGGGGCTGTGTCAGATAAGGAATTTCACCCATTCATATGTACGTTTTTGAAAGGAAAATGAGTAAAAGTTGTTACTTATCTTAATCAGAAGTTAAACTTTAAAGTAAAAGGTTCATCAAAGTTACTACAATCCACCAGTTTTGCACATCAAAGTCTGTCTTGAGGAGTACTACAACATATGTGAGAAAGTTATCTGAAGCTTTTATTTTTAGTCTGCAGAGAAAGCTCTACAAAATGTCTCACAAGGCAGTGTTGTTTAGGGCTGATGACTACAAGTTTCTGGTGAAGATAGAAAAAAGTGAGTTTACCAGATCTCTGAAGCTCTGTTAGAGGTTAAAAACTCAAGGCTACACTAATTGTTTCTGCTGTGACTTTTGCACATGGCTCAGCAAACTGTTTGTGGGAACCAGAGAGGAAGGATTAAAATGGGTGAATAAAGGTTTCATTGGGATGTCAGTCTGTTTTTCTTACCCATTTCCCTCTTTACCTTTGGAGCTTCCACAGATCTGTAGAACTATTGAGATAAACATAGAGCAAATCTAAGCTGCATTTAAACACTGACTATAATCATCTATGCAATTTTAAAAAAAAAATTGATGACCTACCTGCTTTGATGGAACCCTGTTTTCCTCCAAACTCAAAACATATGCCATGTATTTTTTTTTTTTTACCTGAGATACATGGTTATTAACTACTTTTCCATTTTGCCTTCCTGCTGTCTGCTGGATACCTTGACCTCTGCCAAGCAGTTAGTTAGTAAGGCTGTGTCATATAGTCCCGATCAAAAGTTTAAGACCACTTGAAAAATGGTAAAAAAATTGTATTTTGCATGTTTGGATCTTAACGTTTCAAGCAGAGCTTCAACATCCAACAAGAAGAAATGGGAGTGAGACAAAACATTTTTTGAGCATTTATTGAAAACAATGTTTAAAGTGAAACAGGCTGTTTTACAACAACCCAGGCCGTTATGGCATCCCCTCCACTGTGGCGCTTAGAAAACCATCAGGACCATCAACGTTACATTTCTTTGTCATCAGAGAATAAAACTTTCTTCCACTTTTCAGTGTCCCATGTTTGGTGCTGTCTTGCAAAGTCCAAATGGTCAGTTCTGTGGCATTCAAAGAGATGAGGCCGTCTGATGGTTATGGGGCTGCAGTCGGCACCACTAACCGCCTTAATTTGGGTCGAGGATTGTCCAGTGTCGTTACGGACAGCCAATTGGATCCTCTGGCTCAGTGCTGGTGAAATTATTTTTTTTTTTGGTCTTTCACTTGACTTTTTGTGTTCCATAACCCATAGGATCATTTAAGAAATTCCAAATGACTGTCTTACTGCGTCCCGCCTCAGCAGTGATGGCGCACTGCAAAAGACACTGCTTATGCAGTTCAACAACCCGACCATGTTCAAAAAAGGCCTTTGCAATCAGAATGTCATGACAGTGTGACTACATGACAAAAAATGGCACTGAATCCACATTTTTGCACAGGATTGGATTTTTAAAGGCATGTGGTCTTAAACTTTTGATCAGCTGTAGAACAGCCTTTTTCAGTTTAAGCATTGTTTTCAATAAATTGCATACTCAAAAAATGTTTAGTCTCACTCCCATTTCTTCTTGTTGGATGTTGAAGCTCAACTTGAAACGTTGTTAAGATCCAAACATGCAAAATGTGATTTTTCTTTGCCATTTTTCAAGTGGTCTTAAACTTAAACGTCCTACCTCATATATGAGTTGGTTATGAAACGTCTTACACGGACCAGAAAACTGTACTGCTGCAAACTGGTAGCACAGCAAACCTCGTCTACCACCTACGCAAGAATCACCTGGACAAGCCGAGTAACACATCCCTGTATGAGCACTTCATCCGAGACTGCACACTCTGCAGTTGATGACTGAAGACGGGCTATTTTCCTGATGTGAGAAATGATAGCCAGAGGCCTCAGGGAACCTCTTGAGTCATGTGGCTTTGTCCATGTCACTACAGGTAACAACACATAAGACCTATATTTATTTTGTTTGAAGTGTTTATTAATCTTATATAGTTGTTTGTTTTATTCTTTTCATATTTAATATATGTTGTGAGCCTGATATTACTGCTACAGTTTGCATTTTGTTGGTCTGTGTATTTAATATAGCAGTATATTATGTTGGGCCTTTTATCATTTGTTACTGAAAAAAGATTTTACATTTATGCATTAATATTTTTATGTTTACATTCTTAGTGAAATATTTTCCCAGGTGTTTTAAATAAAAGGACAGAAATCACATATGAATGCGTAGCCTTTATTTTTGACTATTTAATTGAAAAAAAGAAATAATAATTCTGTGTGATCATGATATAAACTATTCATTGAGTTGACAGAAAATGCACTATATTGTGATATTTCTTTTTCCAATAACAACATATAAGTTGCATTGGGATATGAGATTTTGGTCATATTGCACACTCGTTGAAGACAACTTTCAAATTTTTCTGCCTGCAAGCACTCCTGAGCTGTGTGCAGTCACAAAGATGGACCATGGTTCTGTGAAACAAGCCAATTGAAATAGTGGTGTTCCAAGTGCAACACATAAACGTCTGGTGTGAACGTATCTTACACAGCAACATCTTCAAAGTTTTTTTTCAGTCAAGTTGCATGGCCAAATTTTCTATGCAGTACAGAAAAGTATTACGTTTTTGTCCTTTAGTGCTATAAGGTACTAAGGTGCCAAAAATGTGCTAAGAAAACTTAAACCCTACATCCTGTCTTAATACAAGACGGATATATCTATAGTATGGAAATTCTGTTACCAGAAATATGCTACCATACAAAATCAAGACTCATCAGACCAGCCCACTCACTGGCAGCTCTCTTTTTTAGACCATTAAACCCTATAGATGGTTGTGTGGGAAATTTCCAGTAGATCAGCAGTTTTTAAAATACCCATTATGTTGTTTCAACTTCAGCAGGCCGCCTTGACAATATCTATATGCCTAATACATAAATGCTTTGAATTGGTCCATGTGATAGATATTTGCATTAATGGATTTTGTTTTTTCTTCGACATAGCTGTGCAGATGATTTCTGCAAACTGTGCAACAACTGCAGTAGTGTTTGGATTCATGGCATATTGCAGTTATCAGTGGATAGAACAAATGTAAACTAGAGGCTGTTTGAGAAACTGCACAGTTATCTGGAAGAGGAGACTGCCTCTGAATTCCCCAGCATATGGAGTTGTAGACTGCATTATTCACATTGCACTGAACTCACTCTAAATTGTTCTTATTGGCTTTTTTGGGAATCCCCAGCCAGAAGTGACTGTTGCACTGAAGTAACGGTTCAGTGGTTGTGCCTCTCAGATACTGTCAACATAGATCGTTGGAAAATGTCACTAAAAAGGCAAAAAAGAGCCATTAGAATATATCCAAGGGCTCTAGACATGCTGTGTGCTGCTAATGTTAGTGCCTTTACAACTGTAAAAAATAAATGAATTCTTTTGGTCTGTTTAAAAAAACAAAACAAAAACAGAACCCAAAAGACATGTCATGTTATTGCTAAAAATCAAAACATCTTCCTCTCCATTGCTCAAGAGTGTCACGCTTCTCTAATAAAGTTTCTAACTGATAAGCTGATGCTACCTTTCCTGGAAGATGATCTTTTCACCACACTAAAGTGCTTTCTTCAGGGATTTGTCACGGATCATTCACTTAAGGAGGTGGTGAAGCTCTTCTCAGACAACTTCAGAGGTTGAGTAATTCACAATCATGCCTCCGTTATCAACATAGGATTTGATCAGGAAAAAGATTTTGCCAGTGTCTGCAACCCGAGTGAAATACCTCACAATGACTCACACGTACCTTCAGATCTTCTGCACACCAAGATCACAGACCGAGACCTTCGCACCTTTTCATCTTTTGCATGTCTTCTTAACACAGTTAACCAAAGAGCATCCATCAAATATCTATGAAATATAACCCAAAAGGTTCTCCTTTCTGTACCATGGAAAGACTTCTGTAGAAAAAAGGTTTTCTGCTTGCAGGTATTGGTACACCCCCTGAGCAATGGTAATGTCACTACTAGCTAAGGTATAAATGGTAGACTATGGCAGTCTGCTGTCAGTGCAAGATGAAGAGAGCGGAGAACAGAGAAACAAAAGTAATTGAGCAGTAATGTGAAACAGTCTGCATGATAGTTTGGCCTGCATGGGAATTTAGTTTAAAAAATATCTCAATTTTTTTCTTTGTTTTTGGAAAAAACTTCATAAAGTAGTATACTACACCTTTCCCTTAGACATTTGGGCATTTGATTTTTGCTGAGTTTGACTTGAGTGACAAATTTTTGTCTTTGCAAGCCATGGCTTGCACTGTCAAGCTCAGACTTGTTTAAGCAAGCTGCTTTTTTTTTTTTTTTTTTTTTTTTTTTTTGCTGTGAACAAATTTAACTTGTACATCGAGTAACTGCCACTTAAAACTGACGTGAACAAGCTGTGAATAACATACCAAAAAACAGCATCTAACATTAGATACTACAGCAAAGTGAAACAGTTCCAGCATGAAGGAGGTTAGTACCATATATGCTCAATAATTCAGTATGGCCCTCAACGGATGTTATAAGAACTGAAGTGGCCTTTCATAGGAAAAAGATCCTACATTCCTGTACAGGGTGAGGTGGATCTACTTAAGATGAAGAGAAGAAAGCTTCAGATGAGCATTAAATGCACTTCTGATATGTGCAGGTGAAGTTGCAGTTGCAGTGGTGGGCACCGACAAGATCTTGTTCCTTGAAATAAATTAAATAGATAGCAAAAGATTATTCAGTCTAGAATTAAAGAATGGAGCACACAATTACTTAGTAGACAAACGCTGACCCTGTTAACCTGGCTAAAAAAGCCTGCAACTGCACAAGGCTTTCAAGCAAGCAGAAATGTATTTTAATTGGTGCTGTCAGCGCTAATCTCGATAAAATGACGTTAACGCTATAACCGCATTAAAGTGGCAAATCTTCGTCAGCGAGTTAACGCGGATTGCTCCGTGTGTGGGGCTGGATGGCGCTGACGCGTTGACACAACACACGGGGCGATCCGCGTTAACCAGCTAACGGAGATTTGCCACGTTAATGCGGTTATAGCGTTAACGTCATTTTAACTAGATTAACGCTGACAGCACTAATTTTAATCCAAAGTGATCTTTAACTAAATCTAAACAAGTGGTACCACAGTACCAAACTGTGACTGGAAATAACAGAAAAGAATAGACATACGGCCAGACAGTCCTCACATGTCATAAACTCACATGTTGAATTGTAACTGGGAGGCTCGTTTTTATTTCAGTCACACATGAAGATTCTGTTCTGTCTTCCTTCTCTCACACCAACCAGTCGCAGCAGATGGCCGGCCCTCCCTGAATCTGGTACTGCTGGAGGTTTCTTCCTGTTAAAAGGAAGCTTTTCCTTCCCACTTTCGCCAGAGTGCTTGGGTTTTTGTCTGCATGTATTACTGTAGGGTCTACCTTACAATATAAAGCGACTTGGGGTGACTGTTGTTGTGATTTGGCGCTGTATAAATAAAATTGAATTGTTACGTCATTTAGTCAACTTCAAGTTATACATCAGTAGTATGAAAATTAAATTGAAGAAATTTTAGTTGGGAGCATAGCACAGATACGTGCTTCTATGTTGAACCACTGGACTGCATTTGTATTAACAGAGAGAAATGTTACAATTTGAACTACAGGTTTGAATTTGATTGATCAGGCTCAGTATTTTTGCTCAAATATCTGGAAATTCCCATAGTTTAATCTTAAATTTGAGATTGTCATTGGTGGATTGCCACCAGCTATATGTGTTATTTCAGGCTAAATTTATATCAAAGCAGTCTCCTAGTATAGGGATTATTGTTTCATCTAATCTCATGAGTAAGGGGCTCCAAGCTGATCCACTAAGCTCTCTTTCATTGTATTTTAAGCTTTTTAGTAGGTTTGATCCATTGCTCTCCAGGTCTTTGCTGACCTAGTCAGCATGGAGGGCGCTGGCATTTTTTAGCAACCAGCATCACATCTCCAGCAGTGGCAGCCGTCTGGCTTAGCACAGCTTCTGTGTGTTTGGCTGTTTTATGAGGCAGAAAATGCTTCCACAATGCAACTGCTTTATGATGCATTTCAAGCTTGGCAGCGATCGGGGGGGACGTTGTATTAGGTACTTGCAAAATCGATGTCCTGGGCCAGACTGGAGCCAGAGCTGATGTTTGGCTGATCTCCTTGGCCCTGTGAGATCAATACAGCAGGAGATCTTTTATTTAGCAATGCTTGACTTCATCTTATATGCCTTAAACAGTCACACGTTTACTACATGTCACGTGTGGACTATTTGTGTGGCTGTTCTGGCTCTATGGGTCATATTGACTTTGCTTTCCAAAATTCACTGTATTTATAGTAGTTTTGGCAAACCTGCATTTGCTCCCTGGTTTTTCCATTTTTTACCTGATGATCAAAGGCAAAGGACTAAAGGAAATAAAGCAAATGCCATCATGACCTCAGCCATCAACACTGTGATTGATTATTGTGTTTTTGAGATGATCGATTGTTAATGTGTTTATTAATGCATTCACTGACATACAACTATACCAGCAGATTTATGTAGATATATAGCATTCAGCCACAACATTAAAATTACCAACGGGTAAAGTGATTGATCATCTCATTACAATGCAATGGAAAACATGGTTCATGCTGTTCATGTGAATGGTATGTTGACATTTAATGGATGGGGCGTGTTTGCAAAGACCACTCCCATCAGGATAGATATGTTTCATCATAGGATAAAGGGGTCCATTTCTAGAAAAGTGCAAAATTTCAAAGATTACCTATGCTTTCACAACAGTAAAACCTTTCAAACTTGTGCTGTTGTCTTTATGAAATTGCGATGAAACGTAATTGCAATTACTTTCATTTTTACCCCTTCTTTCATAGATAATAAAGCAGATGTTGGTTAAAAAAGAGATGTTGTATATTTAGAGAAATAACGTCATAAATTTGCAAGAAAAACTATTTTGTCTTATTTTATATTTTGTCTAAGGATCACATCCTTTTGCTTTTGCAAGTTCAGATCAATGTCATCATAACACAAATGGCACCAGGAAACAATTTAAACAGTATATTACAAGTTAAAGTTATATTACAAGTTTTTCTGTATTACGATTTGCAGTCATACAGTAATACAAGTAAAAGCATCATTTTTTTCTCTCGTAGTAATAACCTCTTCCACTTACTCTATAGCTTCTTGTTCTTAAAATGGCCCTAATGTTTTTTTCATACTTTTCTTTGTAATCAGCGATTTATTTACTGCAACCTTACACTGGTATCCCTCTTTCAGCTGCAAATAGCAGTTTATGTTGCTGTTTTCCCCATAGAGCTGTATTAAAAAGAATCCTCCAAGGCTGAAAAATGAGTGTCAAAAACTGCAGTTCCTCTAGATCAGGGCTGCCCAATCCCGGTCCTCGAGAGCTACCGTCCTGCAGCTTTTAGATGCATCCCTACTCCAACACAGCTGAATCAAATGGTTTGATTGCCTCTTCAGCATGCCATCGTGTTTGGCAAAGGCCTGATAACAAGCCATTCATTTGATTCAGCTGTGTTGGAGTAGGGATGCATCTAAAAGCTGCAGGACGGTAGCTCTCGAGGACCGGGATTGGGCACCCCTGCTCTAGATGAGGCTGGTTCAGAAGACAGTCAATCCCCACAGACTCCCATGTTAAAAAGTATTCTACAGCCAGGTACACGCTACAGTTTTGGCCTCTATGGATAATTTCTCCTTCATAACAACTCTGAGTAGGGCAATTCTTCTTTTTTCTTTTTTTTCCATGACTCATTCACTTGGATAATTAAATTAGGGGTGTGGCTGATTTGATTGACAGGTGTCCTAGAAAAGGCAGCTGGGGCTGATGGGTGTCTGCAAGCATCATTTCTGCTACTTTGGTCATTAAATTGGACCTCAATACTATGTGTGTGACATTTGGAAAATTTTAAATGATTTTCTGGCTTGCTTTGGCAGAGACCGTCCACGAAGTTCATGCCTAAATTTTGGTGACTGAACTTTTAGTATTTGGTTTGTACCTAAAAAGCAGGTATCTGGATCTTTGCATTGCACCTGTACAATTTAGGTATGCAGCTGCTAAGTAAACTTGCTCTTGTTAGCTGCTAACCTAGCGCTTCACCCTCAAGAAAACAACATGCTGATGGGCAAAAAATTTATGTTGAAGCTTTGAAATATGAATCTTAAGACCAATGGATGTTGCCACTTTAGTTAAGTTCATCTTTCATACCGTCTATGATCTGAATGCAGATATCTGTTCTTAAACAGTCTTTGTGACTGAAGCTCCTCCCATCTGACTTTGAGTTCATTGTCAGGAAACAAAGTCAAAACAATCTTTCATCTAGGCATACTGATGCAAAATTATTATTATCTAGGCCTATTTAGCATTTGTATACACACCTTATAATAGCTCAGGTGTACCATGCAGTGCATTAGTATTTCTCCGTTTTTTTTTATCCAGGGTTTTCCTTTAATTTGTCACTCGTCTGTACATTTATTAATGACTTTAACTAATTGACTGACTCCGACAGTGAAATTTACATGCAGAGCTCTACGCAGCGCTGAGATATTCCTGTGAACCGTAATGAGTGTGCATTAGCGTAATCAGAGTATCAGCGGAGTGTGTGTATGTTTTGGAGCTGAAATGCATATGAACACACTCCGAGTGTTTCCACTTTGCTGAGCAGAGAGGTCTGATGTGGAGGTTTAGAGTGAGGCTAAGCTGTAATTGAATACCAACAGGACTGGTGTTTCTGCTCAGACCTCTGAAGGAAGATCTGACCTTGAGACGCTACCACTGATAGACAGCAACACAAAGACCGGGCTGGCTAATTAGATTAAAAAACATGGATCCCAAGGGATGGAGATGTGACAAGCACATTGATTCACTACATCTCTTCAATTTCCATCTCTCTCCAGCCTTCTCCCTCCTTTCCACCTCCCCCTATCCACTTATTCCCTGCCGGGTTTTTTTCCCCTTCTCATTGTGCTATATATCTCAGCTCTATATTTTTCCTTTCCCACTGTCTTTGTTGCTCCCTTTTTGTCTCTTTTCTTAAGATTCACAATATCCACATATCTTAATCAAATATTACTCAGGAATTGATAGGAATTGTGACATTTTCAAAAAAGTGAAATTGACAAATGATAAAGTAGTGATATAAAAATATCTAAGACCGAATGTCATCGCCTTATCTTACAAAGATGTCTTACAAATGTTTCACTGTCATTTCAAAATCTTATTGTCACTAAACTGTCTGTCCAGCATGACCTCTATAAAAGTCATGTCTGCCATCTGTCCCTTTGTATGAGGGCAAGTAGCTATTAAATAGCCATTACCAAAGCATTGCCATTTCTTGATCTTTTTTCTGCAGACATTCTATCTGAAAAGTACATATAGAAATAGAAAAGATTAATGTTATCAAAATGTGAATCTTCAGACTAAAAAAAACTAAATGTAATGCAGTTTTCTAGATTACTGGCCAGTTCATAATAAATTTTATTCTCTTGTGTTTTGCTTCCTCCTTTGAGTTTTAGGTATTATTAGTACAGTGAGTTTGGAACAGGTGTATGGGGCATTAATGCTGGGTGGGATGACCAAAATAATATTGTCACAGCATTATGTGATGATCATCATTATTATTAGTAGTAGCAGTAATAGCATTTCTAATCCTCCATAAGAAGGGCTTCATAAAGCTTTACATTAAAAGTTATGTGGCTCTGTTAGCAATAAATTCTTTTCCAGTTTTTTTAACAACATATGAGTAAGAATAACAAAAGAAATTATTTATTTATCTCAGATTTTTGTAAGCGTTTTGTGAGAGAGGTTCGTATAATAATACCATCAATATTAATAAGTGAAATATTTCAAAATCAATGAAGCACAACATGATTTAAAAATAGTAGAAAAGAACATTCTCTGCTAGACAACTGTGTTGATTTGTAGAGAGAGATTGCATGAAGAATAAAAGATTTGATTTACTCGTTAGCGGTAACATTACAGCTTTGACACAAACTCTAGTTTGATTTATTCTTCTAAATTTTGTGGCATAAATAAACCTGTCTCCACTTAAAAAATACCTCTTAGCCATGAGTAACACGTTTTATTTTAGTCCCTCTCTGCTCTCTTTTCTTCCTCTTCTACATTTCAAAAGATTTTGAATCATGCACTGTGTACCAGTCATGCAAGCTTTGCGGTGTCTGATATCACTACTTAGCTACTGTGTGAAGGGGCAGGGGTTTATGTTGTTTTTAATTTCAGTTCTGATTTTGGCCGCCCTAAACGCCCGAACTCACTCACATCAGTTAAGCGTTATGTTTTATTTTTGTATCTTTTATTATTGCAATTTATAACATAATTATTTGTCAAGTATTATTTAATATAATGCGGATAATTTAAATTTCAATTAATTATTTTAATTAACTGATTGACAAGTTGTTACCAGTGAGCATGTTGTGTCAAAGTCTGATCCACCGCTCGCTTGTTACCAAAATGCTCGAGGCTTCAAAACAGAACTTCACAAACTAGTGGCTGCTGTCATGAAACATATAAGGAAAGATATAGTCCTCTAACTTTTTAAATACAACTCCCAAACAGAAATCTCTCTGTGACTGCTTAATTCAGAGCAGCTGTTAGTCACATGCATCGGTTATAAAATTCACCTTTTTTTTTGGATTAAATAACTAATTAAAGCAAACTCTTGAATGAATATAAGTGCCATAAGAACTGAGAGGATGAGACAGTATTTGTGAAAATTAATAGAAGGTATACAACCTTTAACTTGACTGAGCTTGTATATTGGATTCAAGTGATTCTCATGTCAGGCTCCATAATATCTGGCTTTTGTTACTTAGACTATGCTCGTTAATACAACAGATTAATTGTTGCGCATCATAATCCTTAAAAGTAGCAGAAGGCAATGAAATACTACAACTACTGTGTGTTTCATAATGCTCATCTTAGCAGTCTTTCCCACCCCTGTTCCCACCACTAACACATGACCCTACGCTGTGTTCACTGCATCATTCCATGTTTGGCACTGATCACCACCTGCACTCATGTATATATCTTTCTACGTAGCACTTTTAATTCTTATTCTCATGTATATATCTCATGTATATCTCATGCATATATCTTTCTATGTAGCACTTTTAATTCTTCTTCTTACTTTTATTTTTTCATGTCTATTTAAGCGCAATTTATGACAGTATGTTTGCACTGAAGCACCGCAGCAATTTCCTAATGTTGTAAACCTGCTCAACATTTGGCAATAAAACCCTTTCTGATTCTGATTCTGATTCTTTGGAAAGGGCAGAAGCATCAATTACAGATGGGGGGCAGGTAATCCTAAGTGCAGACCTCGGTAAAAAGAGGCAAAATGCATCATCATTCCACTCCCTTCTTGCTCCTTCACTAATTAAGCCATCTCCTGTTAACAAGGCTGCAGGCCCTGCTCTTTATGAAGGGATAGACTGAAAGGACACCAAGCAAACTCCTGACAGTTAATCACTACATTCTCCCACATCGATCACAGACCAAAGAAAAATGTCAAATGAGCAAACCGCATATGCTTACTTTTCAGATTATATGGAGAGGCTTTGATATGCATACTGAGTATTATTTTCAAGATATCACTATGACACTAAAAAAATCTTTCTTGCTTTAGAAACCGTCATATGACTAAAGAAGTAGTATTGATCTTTTTTTCAAAGAGGAGGATAATCCTGATAAAACGTGCACGTTCGTGATCCTATTTAATACAGTGAGAGAACTGTAATTCTCTCATCAGCTTAGCGCGTACAGCATTGCTATCCATACACAAAGGAAAGAGCGGGAGACATTCATCAGCCTGATTAACAACTTCAGTCATTGTCTTCTTTAATTACAACAAAGTCAACAGCTCCATTACTTCCCTTGCTATCTATCTTTCATCTCTGCTCTCTCTGAGGATTGCGATGTTGGAACAAAACAGAGCAGGCTTTAGTCTCATCTGTAGGCCGTCGAGAAGGTCGGCTCCCACAGCGGAATATAATCAGCATTCAGAGGAAGACGAGGAATCGAGACATCCAACCAAAACATGTATCCGTGGCTCCTGGTGGTGATTAGTGTTCCTTCTGCCAATTGGGCTCAGTTCTCTACCGTTGCAACCACCGCTCGCCTTGAAATTGATTTGCTCGGTATCAAGCGAGTCAGTCAACTCAGCCAGTCACACGGTAAACCAATCTCTCAGTCACTCAATTAGTTTCTCAACAGTTAAGTAAGTCAGCTAGTAGGGCAGCTGTATCTGTTAGTGAGCAGATAGTCTTTGAGTAACACAAACTTATCCAACAAATAAATAAATAACTCAGTCCACCAGCTTTCTAGTCAGAAGTTCTCTCAGATGGTTACTTATCAAAGATAAATCAGTCAGTCGATCCTCGTCTTGTGTTATAGTGGCTACTCTGAAGCGGAGGGAGCTTAAACTAATGCTGTGCAGCTTTACGAAGAGAGTGATTGACGACACGATCAGCATAACAAATGATCTGCGTCGATTTGTGCGGTTCTAAAACAGCACAATGAGAGTTATGGCGTGCCGTTAATGACTGTAACATTTAACAACAGCTATAATATCACTTGGTAGTGTGGCTGGAACCGCATTAAGACTGATAAGAGATGATAATGGTAGTTTACTTCACATTATCTCCCAACAGGGGACAATTTTGGACATAATGTTTTTTTCTAAATTGGGGCAGCTGTGTGGTATAGGTTAGAGAGGCAGGCTTATGATTGAAGGGTCAAAGGCTTGAATGGGGAATGTTAAATGGGAAAAATCTGGGTGAAGGAAACGGGTGAGTTGAGCACTCTTCTAAAAAGTGCTCTTGAGCAAGAGTCTTAAGCCAGACACCTAACCCCAAAATGCTCTAGCTCCTCATTTAAAAAAAAAAAAAAAGGAATTTAGACTATAAATAATAACCTGCTCCCTCCTCATATCCAGATTCACTGAAAGGAGGCAGTGTGTTAAATCACAGCAGCCCTGCAGAGCCAGGCACTTTACACAGCTAGGCCAAAAATGGATGCATGACTCTGTACTGTATAAGTCATCTTGCCTAAAAGCCCCAAATGTTATAATGCTGCATTTTATTCTCACTCCCCTAAACCTCTGTAGATCTACTCAAACACAAAGACAAAAATAGCAACTCAAGGATATAAGGATATATTTTTAGCCAGTATTGTTTCACAATCCAAGCACATGTGTTAATGGATAGTGGTAACATACTGCTGTGCCTTGAGGTAAACCCAAGTGTGCCCTGGGATTTTGTGTCAAATCAAACATTAATATTATTGCAAATGCACAAAAAAGTAATGAATTGAAATAAAGTGTCAAAGGCTCTAAGGACCAGCTGATCTTACATTTTTCACAGGGCAATTGCATAGGTGGCCTAGTGGTAGGCAACAGCTTCAGACAAATTAAGGAGCTTGAAAAGAAAAAGTGACTGGACTTCTTCATCTCTCATTTGAGAAGCTTCTTAGGGACAAAGAACAAATGGTGGAAAGTCCCAGCTATTTAAGCCCTAGTGGGAGTTGTCCCTTAAGAGGGTCGTTGACCCACTATCGATCAGGTGCCTCATCACATGAGCCAAGGTGTGAAAAAGGGTGTGGGTTAGTATCAGCAGTGGTTTCAGGTGAAACCTTTACTCACCCTATCATGTGACCTATTGAGATCAGCTGACGCCAGATGTGAGTGGGCGTTAAAGTGCTGGGGAGAAGATCTCAAAACTGGATTGTAGGTGGCAGACAGTGGGCGTGATAAGCCGACCGTCTGTTCAAGGATGGTCGTTCACAGATGGCTTCTTCACTCCTCTTTCAATACGTTTATGGAGTGGCTGTTTGGTTTCTCTAATGTAGAGGTCTGAGCATTCCTCGCTGCACTGCACAGCACACACTAAGTTGTTTGGTTTGTCTCTGGGAGTTTTGTACTTGGGATGAACCAGTTTTTTGTCTGAGTGTGTGGCTAGGTTTGAAGTGCACTGGGATGTCATGAGTGGAGAAGATTATCCTGAGTTTCTCTGATAAACCTGCTACATACAGGATGACAACGTTGTTTCTGTTTGTTGTTGTCTGACCTTCTAAATTGTGCATCTTTGTTGATTTGATCAAAACCCAACTGGGATAACAACTTGTTTTAAGAGGTTTCTTTACATGTGTGTGCTCCTTCTCTTTTGGTCTTTTTTTTTTAGATGGATTGTTTTCTGTTGCAGGGTCCTGATTACTCCAAGTCTGTGTTCCAGAGGGTGGTGGGAGTCAAAGAGCAGGTACTGGCCTGTGTGTGTGGGCTTCTTCGGTGTTGAGGTTTCCATTCTCCTCAGTGTACACAGCACGGTCCACAAATGGCAAACTATTATCCTTTGTATCTTCCCTAATTAAATATTTCTTTTCACTGAGTTGATTTGGACAGTAAAGGTTGGTTACAATAGGTGGGACTGGGGTGCCCATTGCACATCCATGTTTTTGTCTGTAGAAACCCTTGTTGTATTTAAAATATGTGGTGGCAGAGGTCTAACAGTCTGCATATCTGATCAAGGGTAAATCTGATTCTGTTTTTTTAAGGAGCTGTCTTGCTGTAGTCGTTTTCTGACTCCACAGCCTCAGTTATAGGTATACAGGTGAAGAGTGAGACCACATCAAAGGACACTATGGTTTCATCTGTGTACGTTTCTGGACCTTATTGGTGAAGTCAATGGGGTTTTTGATGTGATGGGGTGTATTCCCCACAAGGGGAATCAGGATGGTGTCAAGGTGGTTGAAAATGTTGTAGGTGGCTGAGTTTATACTGCTAACAATGGGTCTGAGAGGGACTCCTTCTTTGTGGATCTTTGGAAGTCCATGAATACAGGGTATAACATTCCCTGGGTACAGGCAGTGGTATGTAGGACGGTCAATGGCTTTATCCTTTCAAGTTGTTGTAGCCAACTGATGATTTTCCTTTGTAGTTGCTTTTCTGGTCTCGTCTTAAGGCTTCATAGGTATCTTTGTCACTGAGGAGTGCAGTAATTTTTGTGTAATAATCAGTTGAGTTTAGAACAAAAGGCAGTTGGTAATATGGTGATAATAGGAAGTGATAGTCTTCTTTTCTTGTATTGTTAAGTTAAACAGAGTAATTTTTGCTCAGGAAAATGTATCTGAAACCTTTAGCGTGATTTGCTCTGCTTCAGGTTGTGTTAATTTATTAATCCTTATCACTGTTTCTGTGGTTGTGATGAGTTGCTGTTGTGGAGAAATGGCAGAAATGAGACCTTTGGCTAACACCTTCTTTTCAGGTTCAGTGAGGTTCCTGTCTGATAAGCTCTTCACCAGTGTTGGGCAAGTTACTTTGTAAAAGTAATTAATTATAGTTACTAGTTACTTCTTCAAAAAAGTAACTGAGTTAGTAACTGAGTTACAATATTCTAAAAGTAATTAATTACTTGAAAAGTAACTATTGCGTTACTTTTTAAAAAACACGTTTAACCCTCTGGGGTCCAGGGTATAATTGGCCATTTTTAACTACTTTTGATTTTCCCTCCAGATTTTCCCTTTAAAAACGATTTACTTTGCCTTATTTGGTATCATCCTTTTCAGCACAACCTCACATGTCTGAATTTACAGTTGTGTTTTCATTTTGACATACTGTATTAACAGAATTCATCTAAAATCAGACAAAAAACATAAAATCAGAGTAGAAAGTTATATTTTTTACTGTAACAACCACAAACATGTTTAATGAATCATATTTCATAACTTTCAAATGCAAATATAAATTGTCAGTTTTAAAATCCTATGCACAAGTTTTGCAAACAACAAAGTTATTTGCATCCATTTACATTTTACCTTGATTTTTTAAATAACCATTTCAAACTATTTACAGAACAATCAGCTGTTCTGCATTCAATAAGATGCTACACAAATTATTTGTGCCACTCCAAAAAATACTTTCTGTCCACTATAAAGGAGAACATCACAGCCTGATACCTGCAGGTCTGACAGCAGCAGGTGTATCGCTCCTTTTTCTACCTGGAGACAGCAGTCGCCCCATTGTTCTGACACACTACACAGAACTATCCACAACACTACACACTAACTACAAAAGACAACACATTAACTACACACTCCAAACACGCTTGTCTTGTCTGTATGGTCTAGGGATTGATTTGGAATTATACGCTTTTGTTTGCAATGTATTGAATTTCCAGAATTGTCTTTCTTTTCCTTTAATGTAAGCTGATCCTTATCCACAAACTCAGAAATCTCTTCTAGGACTTTCCAGTTTTTGATGGATGGTAGGATAGTAAACAGCCTCCCAAAAAAACCGACATAAGCTATCCTGAAGACAATATAAACACAGGTAAAAATCATTGTTCCTCCAATTGTGAGAAAGGGTTGAAACCTGCTCTACTCATCGATAAAATCAACGAAACAAAATCACGTGAAGAAACCGATGCTAGATGTCACACAGCTAACCTGGCTTCAGATGATCCCAGTGAAGGGGAACATCTGATGAATTTAACCATGATTCTTAGAGAAATATGCAACTTCAGACAAGATGTCAAAGAACAGCTCGAAGATACTAAAGGAGAAATATCGAAAACCGACACAAGACTGGATGAGGTGGGAGCTAGAATCCTGGAAAACGAGGAGAGACTGCAGAAAACGGAGGAGGCTATATCTAAGCTGCTAAATATGTACAAGCAGACCCAGCTGAGACTAACCAACCAAGAGCGATGCTTAAGAAGAGAAAATGTGAGAATATATGGTGTCCTGGAGGGAGCTGAGGGTGAGCCAAAAGCGATGATTCAGTTCGTAGAGAAATTACCGAGAGAAAATTTGGACACTGACAATGAGAAAAACATGGTGATTGAGAGAGCTCACAGAGCGCTGATTCCAAAGCCCCCACCGGGAGCACAGCCCCGATCCATCCTCATGAAGTTCCTGAATTACAGAATGAAGGAGGAAGTGGTGAGGCAGGCCTGGCAAAAGAAAGGCTACACACGGGACAACTGTAAGATCAGCATCGACCGCGACTACGCTCTGAGAATCCTTGCCAGAAGACGTGATTGCATGGAAGTAAGGAATGGTCTGAAGGATAAAAACCTCTACCCTGCTCATCTCAGCATTCTTTACGAAGACGAGACAAAGATATACGAGACTGCTAAGGATTCAGATGGTGAAGCCTCCATGAACAGCAATCAAGAAAGCCTCAACTTACAGAGAAAAGTTGAACTTTTCGGACTTCAATTTCAAGTTAAACCCTATACTAGACTCATTGTGATCATCACCTCAGAACAAACCCCTTCCTAAACAAGTGAAAACGTTAATGGAAGAGATGGACATAATAGATGTTTCGAGAGATCTTCACCCAAAGAGTAGAGGCTACATACACTACTCCATCCCACATTAAGTTTACTCCATAATTGATTATGTTTTATATTTACTGCAGACAGATTTAAAATGAAGGACTGCAAGATTCTGACAATTGACTTGTCAGATCATAGCCTGATTGGTTTGTCCCTGCTACCCGGAATGAGAAATAGGAAAACATGGACTGACTGATAGCAAACTGACTCTTATTGCAATTTTATCTCTGTTGTGATGTGCCAACATTGGTTTGAAGAAAGCAGCTGTGAGTGTTCCCAGACCTGCCTTCTGTCTTTGAAGCAGGCATTTCAGTAGCAGTGCAGCTACAAGTTCATTGAACACAGTCGTAATAATTCTGGTAGGCAAAGTCTCCAACAACTGTTTTCCTTAGTGTGACTCTCGCATAAGGGGATGACAGAGTGAAATTAAGCACTGTTTTGTGCAAAGCAAAGCACTGTGACTTAAATTGTAGGTGACATGCTAGCACCATTATTTCAAAAAGAGGAATGACAACATTCCAGATTATATCAAGGTACTTTTGTTTACTTGTTTTAGCTATTATAAATGCAGTTTTCCCTTTACATATTGGTTTAAAACATGTGGTTTAAAAAAATCTACATTCTCAGACACTGTTTCCGTGCTGTGTTTTTGGTCATTGTGGTTGGAGAAAAAAGTTATTTATCGTAAATCTCTCTTTCCTGTCCTTTGCATTTTTTCCAACTGGCTGCAGGGCATTGGGACCCAAACACCGTGAAAACAAGCTCCATGCATAATGAGCAATTCTACTGTTTTTGCAGAGATGTTAAAAAAAAGTTTGTGCAGTGGAACTCAAACCAGCAACCTACAGTCTTAGTCTTATTTGAGTTGCTCTAGTATTATTTGATTATACCCCATTTATTAAATGATTGTGTGGCTGAGTTTAGTGCCAACCCAGCAAGTCTTAAAAATAAAATTTCACTTTCTTGTTATGCTTTATTAAGTATAATTTGTTTAGGTACAAATCAAATGTAATCAGATTAACATATTTGCAAAAATGCAGGACTCTCAATGCTGTTACTTAACTTAAATATCAAGTGCGGGTCAATTATCTGCTCGTCATTGCTTTTAGAGACAACTGCACTTACAGTTTTGTGTTCTTGTGTTGCTATATGGAGGCCCTGATTAGTGTGTTTACAGATCCTAGCTAAAAGTCGTAACTTGGTCAGAGTGTGCAGCTGAATGTGCCAGGAAAGGAACATCCATTTTTTGTCGCCTGTTTCATTATGTATATGAATGAGTCATTTGTTACTTTTGCTCATTTCGCCATCTCTAATTAGATTTAGAAAACAAAGTAGGAAAGTATGGCTAAAAGCAGTGACACAGCCTGAACCAAATTAGAAAATGACAACGTGATTCAAAGGCCTCTGGTGTGGAACAATTAATGAACTCTGCAGACTCGCTGTGATAACCAGGGAGCTAATGTTGTGCAGCACTGCCAGAGCAAACAAGCAGGGGCGCTTTTGACTGCGAATCCTGGGTAAACACTGCAGTTTGGCATTCCTCAAAACAGCAAGTTTCACCCTCCAACAAGTACCGTATTTCCCGGACTACAAAGCGCACCTGAATATTAGCCGCACACGCTAAAATCAGGGGAAAATCCTGTTTTGTACATACATTAGCTGCACCTGACCAAAAGCCGCAGGTGTTTCAATATTGACTTATCATATGTAAGAGAATATGCACAAAGCGAATTGTCAGGAAAGAGATGGCTGTTTGGAGACACACCCCTTTTATTAATATTTTGAAAATCAAGTTATGGGTACATATTTGCACATGTGCTGTGCTTCATAAATGAGTAACAAATGTAGTACATAACAGTAACCTACAGCACACCAGAAAAATAGATTCAGACTACCTTTTAGGCTCAGGTGCAGTGACACGGCTTTAACAAGAAGAAAAGTCAGTCATTCACCACCATCTTCCTGCGCACTAAAACCACCAAAGTCCTCTTCTCCAGTGTCGGAAACGAACAGGCTCAGGATGGCTTCGTCATCCACTCTCAGCTTCTTTCCTTCGTTGTCACTTTCAAAACCAAAGATAATCCTCATTGTCAGTGTCAGAGTCGAACACCCTCTGAAGGGCCGTGGCGGTGTCCTCCTCTTCATCATGCAGCAGTCCAGCCCTTCGAAATCCGTTGGTGATCGTGGATGTTTGCACACTTTTCCACGCTGTCAGAATCCACCGGTAGAGTTGAGCACAACTTGCTTTTCGCAAGTTTATCGCCGCTAGTCATCCACGACTCCCGCTGAACGCATAGCGCTACTTTGAAGTTTGTTTTTCGCGCTACTTGTACGGCACTATGTTGCCTGGCGGATGGACATGTGACCAACATACCACTCTTGAACCCCGATCCTTCCGCCAGG